>NC_143016.1:30086002-30237252 GCF_055824585.1 Amblyomma mixtum
GCGCGATATGCGCGCTGCGAGCGTTCTGGACGGCCGCTGATTAGCGAGAGATCAAAGAATGTTTTTCGTTTCTTTAGTTGCTGTTACTTCGCGCTGTTCCCGGGTGAGGCAAACAGGCACGGCATGTGTGATCAGTCAGGAAGCTGCAGGATTTGTTTGTGCAGACGATGGACAGAACCGGGGATTGCGGGAATTAATCTAAATTTCCGCACCGCTCGCTTCTGCTGCTGCTGCTGCTGCTTTTGCCCGCCGGTGAACTCGCGGCGTGGACCGGCGCAACGCCGTGCGTTTACTCTGGGAGGACATCTAGTGGCACCGGCGCTTGTTTGCTTGTGCTGCCTGCTTCCAGTCCTGTTCTTTCATCAATTAGTTCCCTATTACATGCCAAATTTTCGCTTTTATCTCCTTCCTAGCGCTGCCGCCGAACGTCACCTTTTTGCCCTTTTATTCTGTTGATTTCACAACGCGCCACGAGTTCTTTATTAGCGAGAACAAAGAGGGATAAAGCGGGGCGACCACTTCGTTTAGCACACGGTTCGGCAACGACAAAGCGATTTGCGAGCCCGATGTAGCAGGCATGTTTTCAAGTGTTAGATGCGAAGGCATGCAGCGCGACAGGGTACAAGGCAGCTGTAGCGGCGACTGTCATGGAAATGGGGAACTGGAAATCTGAATAGTTTCCGATAGAGAAAGGCAGACTAATGGAATGGAGCAAGTTACTAAAATATCACGAAAAGAGAGAGAAAAAAGGAAACTTGATATTTGTGGGTGTGACGGCGTGTGCGAAGTACTTTGGGAAGTGTCACTCTAAAAAGAAAGGACAAAAGAGGCAGTAAGCTATACTCTATTCAATTCTCTTTTATAAAAGGAAATACTTTAAAGAACGGATTACTCCATTTTACTCCCATATAGGCTCATTCGTGTTTGGAGTGTAGCCTCGGCTTCAGAGAGTGCAAAAAAAAAAAAAAGCCAAGTACAGGGTTGTAGGCCGAGATGGAGTCAAGAACGTATAGCGTTCCGTGTGACGGCTGCGTCAGGAGCCCCTAACTCGTTTCCTCATTTTGCTACATCATCACCTAAATCGCTCTAACGACGTCTCTACATTTCACGTCGCTGTTTTTCTTCCGGTTCTAGCCTGAAGCTCGATTAATGGCGCTGTACGCACGTAGGGTTTGGGGAACGGCTGGGCAGGGCCTGAGTGCTGGTCGGGCACGATAGCTAATGTGCTGCCGATCACAAACCACTTTACGTTAAAAAAACTTTGGCAGCGCAGGCACGGTCGTGGAACGAGAGCCAAGCGTGGCGCAGTGTTTATCGAATTGTTGTCAGAAAAGTAGCTTACGTGGGGACATATTTTTTTCTTTGCGTGCTATGTCATTGACTAGTGACGTAGCAGTGTGATACGACATCACACTCTGAACAGAAAAGAGTAAAAGGGGATGATGACGCAACAACAGCAATAACAATGACAGGTATTAAGAAGCTTTGTGAGATGCCTTTCTCAACATAGACGGCTTTGTGAACGTAAAATAAAGCGTCTTAGAGACAATTAGGATTCTAAGTATTCGTTCAGGTCAGAAGAACGATGGAGCACCGAAATGAATCGGAAGCAATCGGCAGGCGGTAAAAAATTAAAAAGAGGTTGCTGAAAACAAGGGGCAACGAGGAACCCAGAAGAAGTGTTTTATTATTAGAAAACAAGCGAAAAATGTTGCCTTTCTGTAAGAACTCTCCTCGGCGATACATAATAAATGGTTTACAATTCACTGCAAACATTTTCTCAGAAGTACCTCACACAGAAGCGAAACGCACTGTGATATGTATCGTATCAACCTACTTTTCTTGACCAACTGACTGTCGAATTCAACAAACCCATCTGCCCGCGGTAACGGAAACTTGACGAGCAGCATGAGGGCAAAGAATGGGCTGAATACAATGGACTTCGTTGCCGGGAGCAAAATATATATATATATATATATATATATATATATATATATATATATATATATATATATATATATACACAAACAAACCTGTTTGCGAGAATTCACTGTTTTGCTATCCTTGAACAATTGAATTTTGTTTCAAAAAGCACATCAATCTCATATCAGTTACCATAAAGGAAACATGTAAAAATCAGGAGAGAGGTAGTGAAAGGATTGCGACAAATATTAAAAACAACATAAGTACCTTGTAAACGAAAAGCAAGGCTGCTGAGGCAGAAAACAATAGAAATCGTTTTGAGAACCGGTGTCATATAAAGGGTAGTTCTGGGTAGCTTCACTCAAGGTCAAAGAGGAATTAAGGTTTAACGTAGAAAACAAACAAAAAAAAAATTCCGCAGGGATAGAAAAACCAGAAGAGTTGGGAAAAATGAAGAAGGAAGGAAAAATTTTTTGCTTCTCTCGCACAAGATCACAAGCGCGCAGAGAGATACACAAGGAGGAAGAGCGGAATGAGAACAAACGAGGGAAGCAAGGTAAAAGAAGGAAGAAAGGAAGGAGGGAACGAATGAAGAAAAAGGTAAATAGAACAAGGAGTCAAGGAAGTAATGAAAGAATGAAAAGCAAGAAGGGAAAAGAAACAAAGGAAGGAAGCAAGGAAAAGATAGAAGGAAGCAAGGACGAAGGGAACCGTGCTTCCCTCCACCCAACGGGCTAACACAAACGCACAAACAGCACGAATCGCGGCGCCAGCATCGGGCACCACCCACTTCTGCCATGCAAAACAAGGGAAAGCCCCCGTAAATCCTGCCCCGATGCAAAGCGCGGTGGATTTCGGAAAAGCAGGCATAGAGCAGGGTAAATGAAAAGCGTAAAACCGAGGAAGCGGCAACAGGAACGACCAAAGCGCTTCCTCGAGGCTCGCACGCGCCGTACGAACGGCTGGGGGAGATTTGAGTTCGCCGAGGCAAAATCCAGCCCGAGCGCCGGCAGAGAGGCGACCGCGGCGGACTCCGCACGCGAGAGGCTTTTGTGGAGCGGCCTCTGGGATACGCGCACTGCGGGTACATAAAATGAAAGCGGCAGGAGTACGGAAGCGATACCTCGTCTCGTGACGCTAGGAGAGAGAGAGAGAGAGAGAGAGAGAAACCTTGGCGAAGAAGCAAGAGTCTATACAAAGCGTAACTGAAACGTCGGCGACGGAAGAAACGGGGGCAAGAAGCCGGAGCAAGCGGTGCCAGACGACGGGTTCGTGGCAGACGCAATACACGCTGCGATGAGGAACGCCGTGTGCGTGGGTGCGGGACCAGGAAAGGGGGATCACGGTGAGCACAGGAAGCGGAAATGAGAGCGCACGTGATCGATGGGGCTTTGTTCGAGCGCTCGCGCTCGGCGGCCGTGAGGTCCCTGAGCGAGATCCTCCCGCGTCGGGCCCGTATCCCGGTCTCAGGACCAGAGGCTGAAACGGCGCAACGGAGAGACGAACGCACATACGGGCGCCGCGAGTGCGTTTCGCGTAGTTTGGTGCGGCTCAGGAAGCACGGGCTGCAGGCGGCGGCGGCGGGAGAGATTTGACCGGATCGGGAAACATCCCGCGTCCGCCTCGCGCCTGTCCCTATCCCTCAGGCCGCCGCTGAGCGAGTCCTGCCTCGTTCTTCCAGAACCGGTCTCGAAGCGGAGGGGGCAAACTGCCCGCTGTCATCCCTAATAATCGTCGAAACGGGAAGCGGAAAGGAGAGGGAAGAAAAATATGTGCGCCCGAAGATAACGCGAGCGAAATTGGGAGAGAAAGGAAACAAAGGTTTGGACTTGATGTCTTCTGAGGTGACCGAAGGTGGCCCGTTCGCAGGAAGAAGGAAGAGATACCCGAGCTTGTGTAGAGAGTGACCGAAGAGAGAGCGAAAGTTGCCGACGTGCCCGCGGTTTGAGGGGCGTCCTTACCCGTGGCCCGCCAGAGCTGCGGCGCTGGCCGTTCTTCACGGACACCCGACAGGAGTCAATGAGTCACGAATGACGGAGAACGCGCTCTCTCGTTCTCTCCGTCTTCGCTGGCGCCATGCGCGGCGAGTGGCCGTGTTCGACGCGTGCGGAGGATTTTGCCTGATGGCCGCGAGGGTCCGGGCGTGAGAAATGCCGGGTGCAGCCGCCGCCGTTAACGTTCGAGAGGAAGGTTCTTCTTTGTTGTCTCTTGTCATTTTTTGTCGTGCACGTTTCGCTCGAGAACACGGACGTGCGGCTCGCAAAGTTGGGGCCTTGTTTACTCTCGTCTCTGGCAGAGAACTCGGCGGTGCGTCGTCTTAACAAGGGCGACCATTAATCTTCAGCACCCCCTAGAATTTTTTCCCTCTTTTTTCTCGATCCATCGGTCGTTTATTTGCGTTCACATTTTTGTACAGCGTACTGGGAAAAGACTAAGCTCTGCGAGTCCGACGAAGACGCCAGAAGGAACTACACTCCCTTACTTCTGCAAAGAGGTTTCGTAATCCCATTCCTCGACGCATCTTAGCCTAGCATCACGGTCTGCGCTCAATGCGAAAGGACGGCTGGTTTTATTTCGCTATCTGCGTATCATGAACTGCTTATCATGAGCATTCAGAAAGTAGAAGGCAGCAGGCAATACTACTACCATGTCACAATACCGAAAAACAACAGCGCCCTTTCTTATGTATAGCGCAACGCTTCCAGACGTTGTCCTCTCCTGTCGCAACGATCGGCATCCACAGGCGGAATGCAAGAAGGGAACAAAACTAGCTCCAGCGTTTCTTGTTCAATCGGGCGCGAAATGCGCTCGCGGGACCCACCGAAACTGTGCCGCATCGCCAAAAGGACTAGCGAGATGTCGGAGCCATCGGCGGCGCGCCAAAAGTCGCGCCCGATGGAGCATGCATGCCGGCAATCAGTGGAGAAGGCCTCCTCCGCCACGACGACGCGAGGTGCTGGGGCGTACACTCCCGTACTTGCTGCGAAAAAGAAAAAAAAGAGCATAGAACGACAAAAGAGCGCAGCGTGTTCTTGCACCTAAAGGTGGAGAAGTACAAAAGTAAGGTTCGGCGGCCTCAAGCAGCTTTCGGTCGCCGCGCCACTGCATGGGAAGTTGAACGGGCTGCTTGGAGGGGACGACGGAAGCACGTCGCGAGCCGCGCGTGATCCGAATGCCGAGCAGATGCTTGCTCCTCGCACGCGCAGGCTACAGCCTCCTCCTCCCGCTCCCTGAAGCCGGCTTGCTTGTGTAGCTACTCCCGAGGCTTCGTGGCGGTCACTTGTGTAAGCGCACTTCCCGTTTTATCGCGATTCGGGAGGAGCTCTCCTTCTTTCTTCGCGCTCGCGCGTTTTTATTCGCTGCTCGTGCTCTCTTCTTTTTCGTCGGCTTTGCGACGATTTGTTTTCGTTCGCGAAGAGGTAACAAACAGACGTGGCATGCATCGCATTTTTTCGCGTCACAAGGAGGCGCCCCAAATGCGATTGTCGCAAACAGATGATGGTAATGCGCACAGGAGGGACTGCGTATACCCGGTACGCAGGCCCTGGCGGTGATGGTGAACGAAAGTGGCGAGAAAAGAGCGAGAGCTGCGGCCATGATGTACGCAAAACGGTTTCTTTTTCTACGTTCACGCAAGTTACTTTATATGGTGACTGTGTATCAATAGCGCTGTCCTTGAAGAGTGTAAAATGAGTGTGGTTTTGCGCGTATTATTTTAGTCACGTTCTCGTAACACAGCCAGCTTGTGTAATGAGGCAGCCAAGGCTTGTGGGGTCAGGCTGCAGTCGCCGATGAAGATGATGACGACGACTGTGATGGTGATGACAGTGGGGTCTGCTCATTGTGTCGGATGAACAACGAGCGTTTCTTCGTGTCAGGACAAAAAAAAGTAAAGAATAACACCGACAACTTTTTCAATGGTTTCTCGCCGTAGCGAGCGCGTCGTCGAGAGAGAAACTAAAGGAACACGCCCACAAAAATGTTCGAGTCACCAATCAAACTGAGAAAAGAAGGCACGAAATCAGATGTCGGAGAATGGCCCTCGTATATAAAAGGCGCTGGGGCTTCTGTCATGTCATCGCAGCAGGATACTGACAGCGCGGTGCGCGCCGTTTGGAGACGTTCTGGGACTCCAATTAGGGCCGACCAAGCGAGCAGTGATCTGCCGCGTCTCTGACAAGCTCTTTTCCTCTGTGCCGCTCCAGACTAGCGATTTATTTCCTTCTTACATTTTCGCCGATCCAGGCGAACCTTCTTCTTTTCCCGTTTTCGTTCGCGATTTTGATGTTGCGGCTTTTTTTTTTTTCCAGTTTTTTCTCCTCATATACTTCTTGTCCAAGGGCTTTCCTATACGTACATCGGCACTGCATGAAGTATTGGATAAGCCGCTATCCGTGCGCGTGCCATTCCCGTTTTCTATTCCTGAACAAGAAGAAAAAAAGAAACTGCATCGAACGGTGGAGCAGAGAAAGAAAGCTGCTCGTCGCTCTTAGACACGTGCCCACGCTTCCCCTTGTGAAATGCTGCAGACGATGTTATAATGCAGCCGACTGAGAACGATTCGCAGCGCATGTATTTCGCGTGGTTTCGCTTGTCTCCGAATGCGGCAAAATCAGTTAGCCTCGTAACCTTTCTTCCGACCTGTAAGGCGTGCGCATTATGAGTACTAAACTTGTAGCCACTGGTCATAACCACGACTATGACACACTATAAAATGAATAATTGTTCGAAATCATGAAACAACAAGGAAGCCTTCCGGCAGTTTTGCTTTTCTAGACTCGTCCACATAGCAGTAAAACACTTCTCTGCTTTGTGAACTTATTAATAGTTAATGTACGTCGTGTGCAGTGTATTCACGCGACACATCGTTTTCATTTCTGTGGTATAAGGTTTTTCGTAGGAACGAACGTCGGCACTGAAATTCATCAGAAGAAAAAACGACTTTCTTGCAAGGCAGGACACCTCAAAAACGACAAGCGCTATGCACATTTTCTCACTAAAACAGCAAAGCGTTGCGGAAGTTACAGAGTCTGGCATTCGGAGGTCGAAATGGCAAATCTGCTCATACGCAGAGGCGTTTCAGGATTGGCCAGCTCGCGTGAGCAAACCGATCACGCTCGCGTGTTTTAGTCCAACCAGTCAGCGCCTAGCTACTCACTACCCAGGCGTACATGAAGCCAGCTTAGCGAACTAGAACCACTACGTGGCTTGCGGCTGCCAACTTTAGGGCTTGAGTCACTTGTACTACACAGCGCCGCAATATTTATTTATTTATTAGTACCTCAAAGGCCCACTAGGGGCATTACATGAGGGGTGGGCATACATATCATTGAAAAAAAATCAGTGATGAATGATTTGAAGTATTCCAGGCCAGGATGGATGAAAGCTTCAGCGGGGAGGTCGTTCCAATCTCTTGCGGTCTGGGCGAAGAATGATTTTAGGTGCGCAGAAGTAGATGCTCGAGGTGTATGAACAGCTTTCGGATGACCGATGCGAAGTGAAAGGCGGTATGCAGGGGTGATAACGGATTGGCTGAAATGCGAATGATAAAACTTGTGGAAAAGGCAGAGTCTGGCTATTTTTCGACGGGATTCAAGGCTGGGGAGGTTAGGTTTTGTTTTCAATGCTGTTACGCTCGTATGATATGAGTAATCAGAATATACGAATCTTATCGCGCGGCTCTGGATGTACTCAAGGGTTTTGGCTAGGTTAATTTGTTGGGGGTCCCAGATTGAGCATGAATATTCAAGCTTAGGATGGACAATAGTTAAATAGGCGGACAGTTTTACGGAAGCAGGTGCCAAGCGCAAGTTACGCTTTAGATAACCAAGAACACGGTTAGCTTCGTTGGTTATGTTCATTATGTGGGTGGTCCACGAGAAATCCTGTGTTAGGCTAATACCTAAATATTTATATGAAGATGCGTGTGATATCATGGAACCGCGAAGGGTGTAATTGGGAGTAGGATACTATTGACGACGATGAAATGATACTAGCGTTGTTTTATTAACGTTTAAAGACATTAGCCAGTTTGCGCACCACTCTTTCACAAGTTTTATGTCGCACTGCAGATAGTAAGTGTCTTTGTTACATGTGATGCTCCGGTAGATGACGCAGTCGTCGGCGAACAAACGAACGGTGGAAGATAGATTACTTGGGAGGTCGTTGATGTAAATTAAAAATAGTAGAGGTCCTAAAACCGTGCCTTGAGGTACAACGGAGGTAACAGGGGAGATGGAAGATGCATGATTGTTAGCCCATACAAACTGTTGGCGGTTAGTCAAAAAATTCCGGAGCCAATCGTATACTAGTGGGTGGAGGTTTAGGCGCGAAAGTTTAAATAAGAGGCGTTGATGGGAAACTTTGTCGAAAGCTTTTTCAAAGTCTAAGAAAAGATCGTCGACGGGTGTGTTCGTGTCCATACTAGAACTGATGTCATGAGTAAAGAGGGCCAGTTGGGTAGAGCAGGATAGGTTTTTCAGGAATCCGTGTTGAGAAGGGTCAAAAAAGCTGACAGACTGCAAGAAGGTCATGATGTGTGAGTAAATTACGTGCTCCATTAATTTAGAGGGAACGCTAGTGAGGGAGATGGGACGGTAGTTCTTATTTGACGATGGGGGGGCCTTTTTTGTGTACTGGGATGATTTTCCCCACTTTCCAGTCGTGGGGTACAATACCGGACTCGAGTGATTGCTGGAAGATACGACAAAGAAGAACAGCTACAACGTTTTTAGTATTCTTGAGAACTTTTGTGTTAATTTCATCTATAGCAGCAGATGAGGTTAGTTTCATGGAATCGATCAACGCCATTATTGCGTTAGGGTCGAAAGGTATGTCAGGCATAGTAGGGTAATCAAAATGAGGATAGTCAGGCATGTCGCCTACAGGATCGTGGGTAAAATTGGATGAAAAGGTATAATTTAATGCTTCAGCCGTGTAAGTGTGTGGAATAGGTGAACAGTGTTCATCGCAAAGCGATATTGGCGGGGTTGCTTTTGGGTTTATAGCCTTCCAAAATTGCCTGGGGTTGTTGTGAAGCATATCAGGTAATGTGGATGAGATGAACAGAGAAACGGAATAGAATCATGGCTGTTATGTGAGCGGCCCCATAAAGTCGTATCACAAACTTCTTTCTTTCTTTCTTTCTTTCTTTCTTTCTTTCTTTCTTTCTTTCTTTCTTTCTTTCTTTCTTTCTTTCTTTCTTTCTTTCTTTCTTTCTTTCTTTCTTTCTTTCTTTCTTTCTTTCTTTCTTTCTTTCTTTCTTTCTTTCTTTCTTTCTTTCTTTCTTTCTTTCTTTCTTTCTTTCTTTCTTTCTTTCTTTCTTTCTTTCTTTCTTTCTTTCTTTCTTTCTTTCTTTCTTTCTTTCTTTCTTTCTTTCTTTCTTTCTTTCTTTCTTTCTTTCTTTCTCTTTTTTTCGTTCTCTCTCTTTCTTTCTTTTTGCGATTGTGGGATGTAGCCAAATCATAGAATTAACAAAACGCAGGTGTAACACTGTCGAGCGCACACAGGGGCGTTGACGCGCTCCTAAAAATTCACCTACATCGCCTATACCCCACATGCTCAAGGGACGCGTAGAAGTGCCGCTAGTACGACAGTAGAGCTTGTTAGGGTAGGCACACTAATTTAAAACAAAAATAATTTACGCTTGGGTAAGCGGACAAAACACGAGAAAAGGACCGATATTTAAAGAGGATGTTTCGAATTCATTTAAAGATATGAGAGCAAGATTTCCTTTCTGAGATAAGCGGGGTGAACTCAAAAATAACGGACACACACATGCGTCAAGGAAGCACCGGCAAATGCGCTGGTAGGAAAATGTACAGCGGACCACATGAAATCTCCTTCCGTTGGCTTAGTTAAAAAGCTCGAGCATAAGAAAGGCCATGAGAGGGGAGTTACATCAAGAATAAATTGGCATCAGGTAGTCTGGAACGTGAAAACCGAAGAGGCACTCAGTTCGCTTCTTTGGGCAAAAAAAAAAAAAATTAAATGCTCCTTGAATACGTTCTTACTGCAGGGACATTTGCCAGCAGAAAAGAATTTGAGACGTGAATAAATGCATGCCTTCTCTTCCCGTGTCTTGTCGACCGGGCAGCTTAGCCTCATCTAATCCCGCAGGAAGTCATTCGCAGAAATGAAAGGAATGGCGTCGTTGGCGGAAAGTAAAAGCCGAATGTCTCAAAGAAGCAGTGCGTCTCAATGTGACCTCTCTTTCTAATGGACTTTAATGAGGCACACAGAGACAAAAGCTCGTGAATTCGGTGCCTTTATATCTACAAGAAACGCCAACATTTCATCTTTCTTAGTGCAACATGAGGTGGTCCGTATATTTAAGGTAAAGAGAAAAAAACGAAAGCAGCGAGCGAGCCGGAACTTTCGGTAACCTCGTTGCCATCTGAAACACGATGTCAAAGTTTCTATTCAGCTCTTGTCGTGAATGCTGCTGACATAAAAGGAATGGGAGACCCGCGGCTTCAAGCGCAAAAACGAGAGCCGCCTAGCTGAGCTTTTGCCACGATACTTTAGACAATCTTTTTAGCAGCAGACACGTGAGGTTACTTTCTTCTTTTGTTTCTTCTTGGCAAGATAAAAAGAAAAAGAAGTCTAGACCTGAAATTTAACGCTGCCAAGGCTATAAGACGAGAGATTTCCTAATGATCAGGAGCAGAATATATTGGAGCTGCAGGCCTCATCGACGCAGAGTGCTCTTTTGCCCTTCTTTTTTTTTTTTTGCGGGACTGCGCACGTTACGTGAGGCCTCCGTCCTTCATCGGCAATGTTCACACCAAATATATGTTCAGCTATTTTACACAGTTGTTAATTCTATCGTCCTGTACGAACAAAACGACTTTGTGCTGGCCTAGTTCTACCTATTGAATGGCAGCAGTTTCTTGCTTACGCATGAATGAGGATGTCATTTTCTGAGGTTTTATTTTTTTTCTTTGAAACCTTTTATTGAGACGAAGTATTAAGGATATTATTAATAAACACGGGGCCAACGCGGAAAGGAAGCTTTGAGTGAAAATGAGAGACACATTTTGTTGTTTTGAGGATTTTTTTTCACTATTGCTTCTTGCTTTTTCACTTGGCGCCACCTAAGATGAAAGCCAAAAGTATAGTTCGTCTTCGACATTTTCAACTTCGAGAAAAATGCTGGAGCAAAATTTATTAACATGCAGGAACCTAAAGAGAGGACATAACCAAAAGAAAGGCCCCTCGGCGCCATGCCTGTATTCCGGGAGGATTATTCAATTCTTCCCACGGAAATTATTGTGGGAGTTTCTATATGTATGTGGAAATGTGTGAAGTAATGCAGCATCGCCTGTGGCTGAGCGAGCCTTTTATTATCAGTCGTAAAACTCATCTATATAAATCGGCAAAGATACATGCTGCTGTTTATTTTGGAACTCAATCACAAGAATTTAATAAGCAATAATTTTGCGCGCCGAAGTTTGTGCAGCTGATGTTGCGACTCGCAAATGCTCTTTCTGCAGTTAACATGCACCACAAGGAGAGAAACTCTTGTTTCGCTGCGACAGACGATTTGCTTATGGTGCTTAAAAAATGCAAATGTATTGAGCGTAAAAGAAATCCGCAGTAACTGTTGCACTCGCGGTGGGCATTTTCACCGCACCGCGACGGTATAACAAAAAGAGGGAAAGAGAAGGAGGTAACAAAGGCAGAGAAAAGGACGCATAGTAGTGAAGGGCTCCGGATTCATGGCGGCGCCCTGACGAAGCTTGAGATTTCGCCGCCATCCGCTGCAGCTGGGCCTCAGTCCGGCGACCTAATTCTTAGCAGCCGAATTCCAATACCACTGGACCACAACGGCTGGAAAAAGCGGCCGTAACCATCCAAAAAAGTTTTATTAAGGTCACACGTCAACGTAGAAGGAGAGCGATGAACAAGCGATAACACTGTTCAGACGACGGACTCACGAATAATGCAAATGTAATGTGTATATATATATATATATATATATATATATATATATATATATATATATGAGAGAAGCCAACAGCCAGAGAAATCAAGGGACACAGGGGATTTTGAATTTATTTATTTATGTTGTGCTGTTGTCAATTTAGAATATTACTCAGTATGTTATCGCTTAAAGCTAATTGATTAGAAAAGCAGAAGAAAAACAATCTCATGCCGCCGGTCGGATCCGAACCCACGACCTCCGAATTACGCGTCCGGTGCGTTACCCCTGAGCTACGGCGACGGCTGTCAAATCTTCTGCTTTTGGGGGTATTTATGTTTACAAATAACCTAACTCTGAGAGTGTTCATCAGCGCCACTCACGTTCTTAAGCGGCGGACGTAGGACGTCCTGAGTTACCACTGATGTGACGTAGAACGTCATCGAACGGCGAGGGTGGAAGCTGTGTGAGAACCTTCTTATGCTTCCTGCTTCCACAGCGCTCAAGGTATGTATACTGCTAAACCCTGCTACAAATCCGAAAGTACCTTAAAAACGCACTGCTATTCTGAACACAAACTCGCAGAACAGAAAAATGAATGCACTACGTCTTAAGCTTTGTCGTGGTCGTAAAGACAGAAATCATTACGATTTTTCTTTTGACGACCTTTCCTTGTTTTGCCATCACCGGGAAGTTCTTCTGTGCCATCGCCGGGAAGTCCTTCACTCGCCGTTATTTTAACCCACTCAAGCAGTATTTGACAGGTGCTGTTTAATTATCCTGATTATTCTTCTTAATCACTTCCAAGGCAGAATGTCTCGAAAACAAAATGCAAATGGATTGGAAACGACGGACTGAACGGCCAACAGCTGTACTTCAGCAGGCGTCGTCACGTGTTGCGGAAACCGCGAATGGTGGTCTGACCTTGTCACGCTATTCGCCGATTTCAGGCACTGCAGCTGCGAATGTTTTACAAGACAAGCAAATGGAGAAAAACATCGAATTCTTAGTCGGCTCGTGTGAATCCCAGGGTGCTTCGACAGGGCGCATATATAAGGGCCGACCATTCTCCCTGCTGACAACGCCAGCGAAGATGAAGACGTCTACCGTTCTCGTGCTCGGGCTTCTCGTCCTTGCCATTGTTGCCTGCTGCGACGCCGAAGGTAGGTGTCTGTTCTGTTGCTTTCTAAATTGAATTTTATTTTGAACTGGAGAAAATCCGCGAGCGTGAGTCATGAACTTCCATACCCGTCTGATGGATTCATCAGCGCATACAGACCGCCGCCTGGCAGAGGAGAGAAAGAGAAAAGAAACAACAACTTTATTTTAACGCAGCAATACCCTGGCCCAAACATGTCTTGGTCTACGGTAACCAAGTCCAACTGGTCCGTCTGCCGGTCGGAGGCTAGCCAAGCCCGCCACGTTGAGGGAAAAAGGTATTAGAAAAGAGGGGACTGAATGGCGACGGGGAAGGAGGGAAGGCAATGTTACATATTAGCATAGGATTCAGGACAATTCTGGCAAGCGGGATAGTGTCGGATAAGGTAGATATAAGAAAGGGCAGGAGAAAGATGTGTATTAGGCGCATGCGTCAAAGAATAAGTAGTATAGTGGCGGTGAGAGATTTGTCCGGAACAGGAAGTGTACGAAGTGTTTCTCCAATGCTCTCATAGTAAACATTTATTTTTTGTTTGTAGATGAGTGTAGTGTCACACGTGGTGGATAAGGCCAAGGAATCACAGGCGGCCGGTGCTTTCCTTAATTGCAAGAAACGTTGCGTCATTGTATGACTTACGAAAGGGTTCTCAGGATGCCAGTGCAGCTAATGAACAAACGAACCGAAGCGCTAGAAGCAAAAAATTCGCAAGTACAATACTAAAACGTACCTCATGAGTTGAACTCGTACCTTGCTCTCGCGCACGAAAAAAAAAAAATGAGATCTCACGACAACAATTCTCGGTAGTGCAATTATACGTACAACGTATCGGTCATGAGGTACGCGTGAAGTACGCGCAATGAACGCAAGAATGACATGCATTGTTCACATACGACCCATGGCGATGGCATAGCGTGCACTGAAACCATGTGTGCAGAAACTCTGTTTTCGAGATACATACGTCCTTTACAGACTTTACACACAGCTGATGGCCAGAGGGTTAAATGATTCGCTCTGCAGTGGACGCGCTGTTTGCAAGGAAAAAAAATTTGCGAAAAATTCCAGCGCTAAGTTTTTGCTACTTGCTCTGAATGGGTGAATTCACGGCGCCAAGAAATCACTGTGCACCATATTCTAACTTGAAGCAAAATAAAATGTCTGTTGGCAGCCTGCAACTCTGGAAAAGTATCATAAATATCAATCGCCATGTTTCTATTCCTGTAAAGTATCTTTTGTGTTCTTGTAGTTAAGAGCTTCCAATTAACTTTGAACAATTACTATTTTTTTAACCTGTGCCGAATCCTTATTACGTGCGCCCTTTCGAGTCCCGGTGCTATGGAAACACAGCTTCCGGTAACCGGGCATCGAACTAGCGATGTCGTGTTCAGCAGCAGAATGCCTCAATGCTGTGTAACCTCTGAGGTCCTATATCAGATTCCTCATGACTTGTTCTGCACTCAGAGGCTGCTGGCGATGACAAACACGGCCACCTAAACCAAGGCCTGACCAGACAACGCAGATCCGAAGACGAGGAGCCCGGCGCGAAGGGCCGCAAGATAGCGGCTGAGAAGTCCGGAGGTAAAGCTGGCGGAAAGGGCAAAGGAAAAGGCAAAGGAAAGGGTAAGAAAGAAGATGGTGACGAAGAGTGAGCGAAGCCTGTGCCGTCGTTCGGCCAATGAAGTTGCACCACTTTCGGGCTTTTGGTCTATGCATTCTATGAAAAATGAAGCGAAAGTGAAATAAAATTCATGTTTTTACTTTTTAAGTTTGGTGAGTCCTGTAAGCCTTTATCCCGGGAGCTCAAATGTAAGTTTAGTTGGCCTCGATGGAAAAGGAAAGACGCGGCGTCTCAGTCAGTCATTTTCAAAGGCAGAAATTTTGCAGTAAAACAAACTGTTCAAGGTGCGGACCAACATCGCTGCACACTCTTGCCCACAACACGCTTGGAGATGCCCATGTCCCGAACTCCTTTTACTGGCCGCCACCCTTTACGTCCACCGTCTCTGACGCTGACAAACCGTCGATTTTTACTGGCTTGTAAGACTGCAACAAAGAAATTTCAACTTGATTGAAGCTGAAGCGTAGCGATGAGTTACCACATTATTTCAGTGGAAAGTTATGTTTCAATACTGCCAAATTAGATTAGGCCTTCCAAAAAACCGTGGCTTCAGTGACTCGGAACGTTGTTGAAATTCGCGTCTGCATAGAAGTACATATTTTTCTCTGTTCACGCGCGCGAGACCGCAGCGTTTGTGTTCAAGACAACAGCACGCCATTAGCGGCGCCAGTGTTTGCATGCTGTAGAGCCGCCTACCGACACTGTAAGGTTACTGTTCAATTTAGCGCAGAATATGACTGAGGTAACCATAAAGTTGCATTAATATGCAACGCGAGGTAAGTGCCTTTCTGTGCTACGCTATCTTGCGACCACGAATGGCCGATTATCATATTTTCCTCGTTACTCTAAGCAAGCAACAGCAGTGTGCGCGATATTTTCAGTCGCAGTTGGACGTCTGCTTCAATGCAAGACTACTCCGACGAAATATGCTTCCAGTTATTGACTTCGGCGTCCTACGTCTCATTTTCAATACATTATTTAACATTACATCTGTATTTATTAGCTGTTATCTCCTTTTTGTTTGCGGGAACAACCAGCTGGCTTCTGCGTATTATGGCATAAGCGTTGCTCGTCAGCCCAGATCACTTAAGTGTCCCTCTTCGACGCATTACGAGAGTGCCCGCCCTGATTTCGCAAACAGGAAAGCGCAGCTCTCTAGACATGAAAGATTCCCGCTTATCGTTGCCGCGGGCTCAACGAGACCAGAAGTCGTACATATTACTTTCATGCCCCTCCGAGTCTCTGTTTGGAGCACGCCTAGAGGAGGCATGCATTTTGCGCGAGGACCATATGCAACAGGAAGCGCTTTGGCGCCATCATGATTTGGCGAGTCATGTGTGCGCGGGATACCGAAAATAAAGTACCGAGACCCGCTCGACAAAGCATATAGCACATAGCTTGCTGGTCTTGTTTTCACTCGGCTTGCCCGCCTCTCATGGACATCAGAGAGCGGGGAGCCTAGCACTCCAGAGACGTCCATTTGCGGACGCTCGCACAACAGGTGGACTCTTTGCCTTGGAGGTGGGCGCGGGTTTGCGCGAGGTGAATTACCCGCTTCGCATGTCTGCTGGAGGAGAGGCATGCGCTGTGCGAGTGGCGACGCCGAGGTACAGCGGGCCACTCTGTCTTCAAAGTTTCATGGGCGTGTGCGCTGAGGCACTTACGAGCATACGCTGACTGCTGCGCGGCTCTCCAGTGGTCAGAGTGCGACCCGCGAGGGGCTACAATATTTAGAGAGCGCGCCGCGTAGTCGATGCGAAAGCGGCGGCCGTCTGGGCTCCGTGGAGACGCCGGAATGCCACTCACTGCGACACTGGCCGCTGCTGCGCAGACTTGCCTAGGATGCCTTCCTTCACCGACGCCCTCGGAAGGTGACGCCGCGAAACGTGTCTTTGTTGTAGGCAGACATTTGGAGAAAAGGCCAGAGGCGAACCTACCCTGACCAAGGGGTTTATGCGCGCGAATTGGGGCCTGTTCTAAGCGAGAAAATCAGCAACCCCACAATGGTATTTTGTTGTTTCTCAGCTGTTGCTTTCTCAGTCAACTGATGACACTGCTTCGCTAAGAAACTCGGGGGACGAGATGCAAATAATTATGGAAGACCTAGAGTAGCAAAGCGCACGGTGGATCTAAAAAATATTATGAAGAAAATTAATGTAATATGGAACATTGTCTGAAGCAAACAACATCTTACGATAGGCAGCGAAGCGTTGAAAGTGGTGAAGGAGTGCATTTAATTAGAATAGGTAATGGCCACAGATCCGGATCGCGAGTATAAAATAATTAGGAGAATAACAATGAGGTGCAGTATATTTAGAGGATACCCTCAGATCACGAATGGCAGCTAAGCAGTATCCTTCAAGATGGAAGTATACAACAGCTACATCCTGCCGTTGCTCATCTATGGAACGGAAACATGGAAGCTGACGAAAAGGTTTGAACTTTAAATTCAGGAACAACGCCGCAAGTTATGGAAAGAACGCTCTAAGCTCCGCCTTAAGAATATGACGAGATAGCATAGTGGGTTAATTCCAATATATGCCGAATATCATTCTGTACTTTCCATTCACAGGCCCCTCGGAGTCCTCATACCACTCCTGGCGCCGTGGTGCAGCAGTTAAGCGATGCGCCACTGCCCTGCGATGGCAGGTGCTCCCAGTGGTTCCCAGTGGTGGGCCTTGTGCGGCCCAAGTTGATCTTCCCGAGTGACCAATCAATAAATTAACTGCCACCTTTCATGGCGGGCAGTTTTCTCACTATTTGGTGAGCCGGTTGTGATGACGCCGCATGGTCACGTGACCTAGGTGACCCACCTGCCTCCTATAGGTTGCTCTCTGGGGACCACCTGTCAGAGTCATTTTGCAGAAACGGCGACACCCGGTTTCACCTAGCAGAGAGAAGCTGTCGGTTAAAAAAATCACAGGTGTAACGTTAAGGGGCACAAGAGAGCAGTGTGGTTCAAGGAACAAACCCGAGTTAATGGTATTCTAGTCAAAATCAAGAAGAAATGAGCACGAAGAGGGCATGTAAGGCGAAGAAAACATAACCGATGGCCGTTTGTATAGCGGACTTGATCCCCACGCAAAGCAAGCGTAGAAACTACAGAACATCAGGTGGGCGGTTGAAAATAGGAACTTTGAAGGAACAGGGGGCCACGTTTGGCCCAGGAGATGGTTAACTGAAGAAGTCTTTCTCCTGCAGCGGGCGTAGTCAGGGTGATGACGATCATGAAATCACAATTTTAGACATCGCACAGTGGCATTCAAAATTCTCCAGTCATTCATCTTCACATTTATAAAAGCTTCAATGCCGTCAAAGTGCGTGTTGAGCCAATTATGAGCGGTTCTGCACAACGAATAGAATCTCAGAGGCACTGTTTCGCGGGCAATTGTGGCCAGATGACAATTAATATTCGTCCAGATGTACCTGTCTGGAAGCATCTTTTATCAAATACAAGGTCATAATTTTCATATTACGTTGTTGAGACGGCTGTCTTACTTACGGGAGCGTTTATGCACAAATATAAGAAACTTAGGCAGCAATCTTATATGCAAATCACCCCTATCATTTCTTTCTATCGCTCACTACTTTCTTCCCCTCTTCCTCTCCCATCCCTATCTTTTTACTCAGGATAATCGCGGTTCAGAACCTTCAGGTTTCGATGGTAAATGCCGCGGTTAGCAACATCTTTTCCTTACATTGTTATTTTATTAATAAAGAGCTACTAATACTAATAATGGTAGTAAACCAGTAGATAAATACATTTTCTGTTCTTAGTTCAAATAATTGTTCATAAAACCAAAGTCATGAGCAACTTGTCTCTCTCTTTGTTTTGCTTGCATCCTTTGTGTCTGTGAAGTAGAACTAGCGAAGCCAGAAACATACGTACTCCATGCTGTCTCATACTGTCCTGGGCAGTGATTTTTGAACTGCAGCCTATTCTTGTCTCCAGAAAATCAACGCCGCGTGCTTTGACTGTTAATCCAGTGAAATCAAAGAGAAAGCTTATTAATGATTTTAGTTCTCTGTTATATTTTATTTTCATACTGCCTTACGCTTTCTTTGGAATCTTCATCCTTATGGACGTTAGGTCAATTTATATTGCTTTTTGCTACCTTATGTCCCAGAGCAAGACGTTTTGATGTCATAGCAACAAGCCCTCTCATTCGGCTTCAACCTGCCTTTTTTTTTTCTCCGTCATTGTTGACGTGCAAATACGTTGATCTTCTGAGAACTCTGCTACGTGCAAGACACAAGAGCTCCAGAAAGAGTAAATAAAACAGCCTACTGCAGCTTTACACTCCTTACAAACGCACTTATGGACATCTGTGCCAAAAGCTTTCGCGCAGTGTTCCTTTTTAAAAACTGTCTTTACTTTTAATCTATTCCGTTCAATGCGGCGCATGTGAGTAAAAGTAGACAGCCTTGATCCTTAGATAGCCAGTAGTAGAAAAAACAAGACGGTGCATTACTACGAGCATGTAGCGCAAACTGCGGCGTGCATTACAGCGTGTAGCGGGTAGTGTAAGAGAGACGTAAGTGTAAGTGTATTAGAGAGATGTAGTGTAAGAGATTGTGCCATCATACTAACGCACACTAACCACTTGCATGACTCACACCATTTATTAGCGGCCTCCATTTCGTGAGTAGTGAATGTCTCTGCGAGCGCTTGCTCGCAGAGCAGAACATCTGCTCTGGTGAGCGTGCTTTCTAGTCATTCGCGCAGGAGACATACAGAACCAGAGGCAGAGGATTTCTCTGCCACTATGACTAGCACATTGCGTGCTTTTGTGTAGCTCACATTTTCCTTCCAACGCAAAAGATAAAATAAAACGCAATATACAAGAAACAAGCCCCTTTCGGAGAACAAAAGACGCACGTTCAGAGAGAAAGGAGGTGCATGGCACGGCAGGGCGTCAATACCTCGCACGCTGAAGCTCGGTCCGCTCACGGCAGAGCCATTTCTGGTCGGAATCTCCCGCTTAGCGGCGGCGCAGGCGGTGGTGGTCTGGTCGCCCTCGGCTTTATCGCTTTCCCGCCTCTTCTGTTCCCCACTGGGCGCCCCTCGCTCGAAGGCGTTGCATGCGCTCTGGGCCTATATTGATTCCGTGCGCGGCCTGCGGAGAAGAGACGCTGACCCACATCGGCTGTGCGCCGTGCTCTGTTTAAGCTCTGCTCTCTGCAACTGGAGGCGGAAGGCAGAGATGCGCTCTGTCCGTTGACGCTCTATCCGTCCTGCGGTGTCTCCCCAGCGCTATGGTGAACAGTATTGCCCTGTTTACGCTTGGCTGCGCTGTCAGTTTAGGTTTTATTACGTCGCATAGCCCCGCGCCCTTCCGGCATCAGTCGCGGAGAAACTGCAGCCCATCTGCAGTCTAGTGTCACGAATAGTTGATTGTCCTGGGACCTAATGGCTGAAATGTGGTGGGCGGTTGCAACAATACATTTGGGGTATGGATCGAAATCTTTACACAACGCGAGTACTTACAGGCTTACTCAACCTTCAGGGGAAAAATGCTCTACATAGCGAGATCCATGAGTCACTTCCTTCTTACAACAACAACACCCTCCCTTATAAATGTGTTATATTTATTTTAGAGCGAGAGATAGGGAGTATAAAGTGACAGAAGAACGGAAAGTCATGCAGATTAATTAAAGTTACTGTAAATCTGACGGATTGAATGGAGTAGTGTTATGTTTACGGTGATGTTCGACGTTTCGAAAATTTTCATTTTGCCTGCCGACGACAGTAAACGTGCGACCAGCACAAATCTCTGCTGTTGTTCCTTATGCCTACAAAACTAGATTGCACGTGCCGTGGTTTTGTCTTTATATAATTAACATAATTAGAAATAGATCAAATCTACTTTCTGCGAACGTAACAGTACTGTCACACCATTTCGCTCCTACGTTTCTCCACGCACCATTAAACGCCGACACAATCATCTATGATAACGTGCCAACATTATATGCTTCCGGCATTCTCATCCCAAACGACTACTGTCGCGGTTAACCCTCTCTTTCTTTAGTCTTTTGATGCAAAATTATTGTTTCGGGAGGCAAAAGCGTGAAAGCTGCCTGTGCCACGCCAGTTTTCTGCCTTCTTTATTAGCAAGTTATGACTATTACGTGACACTGTTTTTATCCCAGCGCCTGCGCGTGTGACGTGTTATAACGTTTAGTGATGAGCATAGAGGCCGTCCTAAATTGCGCGCACTAAAGAGAACGTAGGCGTGGCGTATTCTCGTTCACAGGCGCAACACGCGGGAAATGTACAGAGAGGGAAGCAGTGCGCATCATAACGAAAATGTGGCTGATTCCATTAGCCAGTGGTGCTGAGAATAAGGGAAACTGCGCGCAGTAAATCAAGCGGAATACTCTTGCAGTCTCTCCCTAGCCATTATTCCCCTTGTTGCTGCAGGAGTGCCGCTGCTTTTCTAGAGAGTGCCTCTACTTCCGCATGAAAAGTTGCTCTCGTGACTGGGATGACCCGCTCTTCCTGCGGTTATAGCGTGCTCATTAAGACCACCGAGAAAAAAAAACCTCTAATTTATTAGAGAAAGGTAACCCCTCCCTCCCCTAGAAATGTGCGGCAAACTTGTGCCCTTTTTATGAAGAAGAAACTTATCTTCTCGCTCGTTGAAAGACTTCAAAACTTTAAGTTCTTTTTATGTAGCGTTACAAATCTCATATCAAAACTTAATCATGACCTGAACAATCTTCTATCTTGGTGCAATCAACACAGTTTGACCATCAATTCTAGCAAAACGAAGTTCGTTGTTTTCAGCTCGCATCAACGGCAGTCACTTTCCATTCCTCCTGTCTCAATCGGTCAGTATCTAATAGAAGCTAGCGATTTCGCCTTATTTCTGGGTGTGCATTTGGACAGCAATCTAAAGTTTCACAAACACATAACCAGTATAAAGAAAAAAATGGCATACGGTTTGAGAATCCTTATTAAAGCTCGTTCGTATTTTTCTAACAGTACATTAATATCATTATATTATGCATTTATACATCCACACATCAGTTACTGTATAGTATGTTGGGGAACCACGTATGCTACTCATCTAAGATCATTGCAGATAATTCAAAATCAAGCCATTCGTATACTTACCTACAGTTCTTATTACACTGATGCAGCCTTCATTCTTCAGGATCATAACATCCTCTCCGTATCACAGCTTGTTAGATATTCTCTTGGCATTCTCATGTACAAACTTGTCAACAATCTAATCGCTCTTCCTCTCATACCACAGTGTTATCTTGTAAACGCCAACATAACTCGGTTCGCACTCAATAACAATATTGTTCTACCTAAAGTACGCACCAATTACGGGAAACAGGCAATTCATTTCTCATCAGTTGCTGTTTGGAACACTATACCGATAGAACTAAAAAATGCTCCTTCAATTTTCAACTTTAAAGCACACTTTAAAAGATCAATACTTAGCAATGAGCCCTAATTCTGATTAATTTGTTTTCATTTCTTCCTACATGCATTTTGCACTGCTTCATGATCTTCATTATAATTCAGTACGACATCAGCTTGCTTAGTTATGTACAACTTTATATGTTTCGGTGGTCCTTTTTAATAACTTTTATTTCTCTCCCATGTGTCTGCTTTAATTGTATCTCATACGTGTATATTCTGTTTTGTTTATTTATCTGATCTGTCGTATGCTGTTAAATGTTTTACTAGATGTATTTAATCAGGAGGTCCCATTACAGTCTCTGACTTCGGGACCTCCTTCTGCATAATAAGCTGTACTCTAAAAATGTATCAAGAAATAAAGACTGATTCTGATTCTGATTCTGATTCTGATTCTGATAAAATCTATGCAGTTGATGTCCTAGCGTTGCTTGTATGGTCAGGTTTGCTACGAGAATCTGCATTCATTAGCACTAACCATTTACAGGAGAGGTTTACCTCTATGCATGTCTTCTGTTCAGGAATGAAAGAACATTATCAGCCTCGTCGTAGTGCTAAGGTTTCCTTCTAAAGGCACTTCTAAATAAATAAAGAAGAACACGGTGAAAAGAGACGCGGAAAATGCATTTGCTGCGCCGACTTTATCTTCGTGCAGCATGTCTACTAATGGATACCTGCATTATGCCGAGGCGCTCTAACAAATTCGAGAGAGTATTATACATCCATCGGCAGTAATGACACTTGGATCATTACTTGCGGTTGTCAGATGTTAGAGCAAATAAAGTTAATTAAAACTGTGGCGCCCGGGCGAATATTTTCTAGCAGGAACGGGAATCAGATAGAGCTCCTCAAGGCGAAGACCCCATCCGACTAGCAGCGGTTAATATTTGCCCTCAATTATGAACAGCTTGGCAAATAGTAAGATAATCAGCTAGCTCGCCAACTCTGCGTCCCGCGCAATCTGCGCTATTGAACTTCGAAACCACGAAAATTACTGACGTTCGACGGGTTTTGACTTGACGAGTAGCTATTTCGTTCAGGAAGTGCGAGTCCGTAATAAATCTACGTTGTTGATGGTGACATTGATGAAATCTTTGCTTTGACTTTGGAAATCGATTGTGTGTGGTGGACGCCTCATCCAAATAATACAGACAGGCTGAATGTAAGAGTAGTTGATACACAATTATTGACTGCTTGATTTGAAAAAAGAAAGAAAGGGACTCCCTTTATGCCCGAGATATAATTGGCATTCTAGAAAAAGGCTCTCCCTATAATCACGCTACCAGGGATCCCCTAACGTGGACCAAAACCTTAGTACAATAGCGTTCTTGCATTTTCCCCAAATTGAAGCGGGACCAGCGAAGCCGATTCGAGAGCGAACCCATACTGGCACTGATCCACTATCGTCGCAGAATGTTCAATTGGGAGCGCAAATTTTGCTTAGCGCCAAATGCACTTCTATTCTTCCGCTATTTCTCCATCCGAACTGAAATAATATTCCAATTTCTTTTGAAGTTGACCCCGCGTTTCGGCATTACGATTTAAAAATACGCACTTCAGAAAGGATGCTTTCTGATTGCTTGCAAAAAAGGAGCGATAAAAACGCCTTCGCCTTTCTTAAATCGTTCGAGGTGTCAAAGAAGCTCATCCCCCGTTAGCGGTTAAAAATTAATCGCTACGAATTTAAATAAAGAAAAGCTGTGTGAGGTTGCCTGAATGCTTTGCCATGAGGTTTACCTTGTAAACTGTGGAAAAAAATCACCACAAGACACTTCCTCTTAATTGTTTACAGTGCACGTTAAAGAACCCCAGGTAGTCGAAATTTCCGGAGCTCTTCGCTATACGGTGTCCCCCATAGCTTGAGTCGCTTTGGGACGTTAAACCCCGCTAAACCATCAACTCTTGTCTGATGTCTATTACGGTTCCTGCTCTAAATTAGCGATTATTGAAGATCCAAACAGCAGCATAACGCCGAAATTCACATAGTATGAAAATGTGTTCTAATCTATATTTGAGGCCAACCATTCGTGTGAAACCAGGGGCACGAGAGCTTTTCGAAACTCTCAACACCGTGAGCCAATCCCTTGCATTATGTAGGCGTAGCTGGTTCTTCATAGCACCATCAGGAGTTGCCTTATTGAACATTTAAAGTTTCATTACTCGCGCATAAGATTACAGAAGGCGCGGCGTACTGTAGTCTTCGAAAATAAGTCTCATATCATGTCCCTCCCTTTTATATGGTCGTAGAAGAGATCAGATTAGTAAAATAATAAAAAAAAATCACTGAATAATTTATTACCAGAGCATGCCTGCAACGCAGTGTCGCGTGTAATTAAATTCCGTCTACATAGCACATGAGGACGGCTCTCGTACCCACAGCTCCAAAATCAAAAGGTCGCCGCCGGCGCTCCGGCACGTGCCATTCTGTAACTCATCAAATCTTCAGCGTCCGTTCTCGAGGCTTCCGCCAGCAGATTTATTCATTCCAACAACGTAGGCAAACGACCCGTGACTAGACACTCGACTTTTCCGCAGCATCAGCGCATACGACGAACCCTTGAGAAGTAGCGCCTTCATCGCCAATCAGCGCCTCTAAAAGGAGGCGGCTCGCCAAAACCGATGACGCCCACCACATCAGCCTCCGTGTCGATCCGACGCGACGAGAGGTAATACCTAATTTCAACAACGCTCCCGGATTGCGGCTTCTGCGGTGTTTGCGCGCGCGACCGCTGCATCGCGAAGCGGCGGGAAAGAGCTGTAGCTGGAGAGGAGTGTTGGGGGGAGAAGGGATTTGGTAAGCTGATGCTTGTTGCTCTACCCTTTAAAGTCCCACAAAAGAAGAAGAGGACAGAGATGGGAAGGGAGAGCGGGGATTCGCTGAATAATAGACGGCTTCGTGCGCAAACAGGGCCGGGAGCGAAAAAACGCTGATCTCTCCTGTGCCGCCGGTTGTTGTGCACGGGCCGGAATACGATGCGCCGAGTCGGTTCATTTCTGAAAAGCCACCACAACGATGCCGGGACGGCGGTAGCAGCACGAGTCTTGTTAGGAAGAGGACGTTGATAAAAGAAAAATGGGAGAAGAGGGGCAGAAAAACGAAGATGTGCACGCCAGTCAGTGTGGTCGGCGAGGGCACACGGCTGAACAAATAACGGAAGAAAGGAAGAGACGAAAGGTGAAAAGAGAGTGAGAGGGGGGGGGGGGGAGGGGGCGAGGGAAGTGCTTGAGAGAACGGCGTGCCTGATCCAATAAAGAAGCGAGGCCGGAACGAGCGTCGTGCGACTCGTACCGGAGGGGGCACAGCGCAGCAGGAGCAAGGGCAGGTAGGTCCATGCTGAATCAGTCCAATTCAGGTCGGATTCTACACACACACACACAGTGCGAGCGAGCGAGCGCTCGGTGAACGCGGCCCCTTTTACCCGGCGTCGAGGGACGGAGCCCGGATTAAAGAGCCACGAAGATGATGACAAAAAAATACGAAACTGGGCAGAGGTCTGTGCTCGACAGAACAAAACAGGAAGCATAAGAGCGAAAAAAAAAGAAAGATGACGGCGTCGCCGAAGATTGAAGAGCAAGCTCTATTTTCTTCTTGTTGTTACATACGCGAGATTTTACTGCTGACTCGCTGAAGTTTGCTCTAAGAGACGCAGTGCGCATGACATTTGTTACCGCGTGTTTGACATCGTGTTCCCCGTGCACGTCATCTGCGAACAAGCACGCTTACGTGCGAACTGCTAGTGGCGTTTTGTAATGCTCTCTCTAAAATTACACGGTGGTTCGTTTCATCACACCAACATCACGAAGAAAATATCGGAAGTAGAAGCATGATCCCTAGCATTACTTGACGATAACATTAATATCATCCCGTCTCACTAAAGGAGGTGGTACGCAAAAGCATGCAATGTGGCCTCCAGTAAAGATCAATTCTATAATACAAATGCATAATACAAATAATTCATTCCACTACTTCAATAGGCGACAAGGAAAACCAGCTTCTTGACCCTATTTTAAAAGTTACGTGTGTATTTTATGCAGAACCACTCTAGCATGACTTAGGAAGGAGAAATCAATACACTTAGAAATCAGGCGAGAAAGAAGGATAATCGGACAGGGGACAAGAAAGAAGGAAATTCAGCTGGTAAGAATAAAGTCAAAGGTCACTAATAGAAAATAATCACTTTCTAGAGCAGCTTAGAACGAATTGCTGAGCGAATACTGCGATGCATAAATGTGGACTGATTCGAACTACTTAAAGAAGCAATGTGCTGTTTCTACTGAGTTCAGAATTTCGATAAGGAGGGACACAGCGGAACTGAATTATAGATGAATACATCGCTTAAGTGAACTTTTCCTCGGGTGTCGCACTCGTCGTTCCGTCTGGCTGAGCTGACTTCCTGACCAAGAGCATAGCGCAGTAGGATAGACACCATGATCGCGCCCGGGGTTATTTACACTACCACTGAATATGACATTCGAAATCGCATATATTCCCGCGGTATGACTCAAAGAAGAACCGTAGCTCTCTATTGCTAGCTAAAAGACGCTCGCAGCTTCGTCCGCGGTGGCAAGCATTTCACCTCTTTTTTTCATTCGCTCCATTCGGAGGCTTTTTTTGCCTGAACCTTCGAGTCATGATGTCGCGCTGCTTTTACGCCAGCCAGTCGCTACAGCGATCCGCTTCGTTTCATCGAGTTTGACGACTGGCGGCCCCGAAGTTCGCCTTTAGGGGGTATCGCGGATGCCCGCATTAATAAAGAATGCTCGTCTTTTTCCAGACCGAGGAGATTACTGCCGTTTCGAGATGGCCCAAGCATTTCCTTGGCAGCCGAGTGGGCTCTGAAAGCGGTCTCGCTTATGCGCGCCAGTGCTCCGAAGAGCCGAAGCTCCTGGCAACACGCTAATTTATTGAAAGCGAGGTCGACTTCTTTCGGTGCATATCTTGGGGCTTTGCTGGCGAGGATTAGGAACGGCGACGCACTAAAGATACAAAGCACGGCTGGGCGCTTGGCGAAGGAAGTTGTCTCGCCGTCCCGACGAAGGCAGATTGTGCATTTTCATAATTTCGTAGCTTGATATATCCCTGCAGGAGTGTGTAGCGAGAAGGTGAGCACGCAAGCAGAGTAAAAAGGCCATTTAGAACATATACGCTGCATGACGACGTGCGCCCGTCCACTGTTTTTTGCAGCAGTTTCACCTCCCCCCATCGCCCATATTTCTCACGATTCCTCTTATTAGGCGGCTGCTGTAGTGCCATACAATTTTTACAAGACGGCCCAGTTGCTTTGGAGCTCAGTTGTAGAGCCATTTTTTTTTCTGGGGGAGGGGGGGGGGGGGGTCGTTTTCGAGTGATGCGTGAATATTTAGGCAGTGTCCAACTCGATTTTGGGTGCTCTTTTTTATCCACGTGTTTGTCGAGCATAACGTCGCAAGAGCGATGACAGGACTAAGCCGTTTCAAGTTATAGTCACAACTTTTCTCATAAATGTTTTGTCCTTGGTTATGAATTATATCTCGCTCTCCTTAAACACAAAAAGCATAGCTGGCCAAGCGACATTTTTTTTTTTTTTTCATAGCGAAACCGGTACGCTTGACAAGTTGAATGTACGCTTCCGTAAGTTCTCGTGGAGTACCGGCTGATTTTTTGTGCCTGAGTGTTAACATTTATATAATCCCCGTTAGTGATGAACTAAAGAAATCTGCCACTCTACTCTTAGGTCTACGGAGCAGACTATAGTAGGGTTGTACAAAGAAATAATTACTGAGAAGCGTACATTGAATATGTAAAATTTGCTGGGTAAATTGCCTGAGCAATTAAGTAAACGATGTAAATGCTGTTAAATTTTTAAGAAAACTTTCTCAATGGACAATATAATTTAACAGCCGGATACTCATGAGATGGCGTTCGGATCGTGGAAGGAAGCGCATATACCTTTATCGAGTTTTATTCGCTTACGCATCTTGCGTGCAATGCTAGGCGAATCAAAAACTATTATGTGAATGAAAGAACGTCCGCATGTTCTCACTACTAATAAAATAACGATTTGTCGCCGTATTTTACATGCAAATACATATGATGTGCGTTGAGAGGTGTCTTAAAGTTAGCCCACCCGTCGAAATAAAGTGAAGAAAGCTATGTTTATGACAGGATATTTAATGCAAAAGATTGCCATTCTTTTGGGCTCACGTTCCTGCGCAGTAAAAAGCAGAGTTCTTAGTCAGCGATATTTCAACAGCACAGGCAGGAAGCAGAATACTGCTATTGTCCCCTAACGACGCCAGGTTTTCTTGACATGCGACGACCAGGCGCTTGTATTCTTTCTTTATCTCCATTTTTGTTAGTGTTTGTCTGCTGTCTACAATACCCACGCTTAACGCCTTTTCCCTGCACTTAACTTCTCCGTATCACTCATTCATCCGTTTTCGATGTTTTACTTGAGCGTTGTTTGCACCTTGCACACCGCTGTTTTGAAAATGGCGCTAATAAATGCACTTCACAAACATTTTCTTGCGATCACTGATATTTCAATAATAAGACATTTTCCCAATCGCTTTGCCGTGAAAGACAGCAGCGCAGCGCACCTTGAATATCTGACACATGTCAAAACTGGCCTGAGCTTGTCGTGTAAGACATCCAGAGAAATATGCCACAGCTTGCAGGAGTACTAATAAATAAAAATGAATAGCACCACTTCATGGATGAGAACAGAAGAAACCAGCCGCATGAAAGGAAAAGACGAGCAAGCATGCGACTCACAACTTGGCTCCTCTTTTCGTTACACCCATTTCGTAACCTTCTTGTCACAGTGGTGGTCCGTGATTTCGCAAATCCTTCCACCCTGCCTCCTCCCATTTATTTCGGTCCTGCCAGCTAAGCGTCAAATCTGCTCTTCCACGCTTTTTCTTTCAGCCACCTTGACGCGTCCTCCCGTCAGCGAAGGTCCCGCATGGCAGAACATAAAAGAAACAACGGCGGGAACTGTAGGTACGAAACGGTCTCTGCCTCGTCTTTCTCTTCCATCCCTTTCCACCTCGCTGGAGTGGGGACGCCACTCGGCAAGGGAAAATCCCAACCACCTGCTCCTTGATGGCGCCGGGCGCCAATGAAGACGAATGCGACGCGTCTCGCCAGCAGCGCCTGCAGTGGAAGCGCCACCAGCCGCGTCAGGAGGCCGCGAAGGAGCAAGAGCGCCAGCCGGTGCAACGAGACCACAGCGTAAACATCGCCACCCGGCTCGCTGGAGGAAAGGCAGCCAATCAATGCCAACCCCTTCACGTCGCAGCCACATGTTTCCCCACTTTAGGCGAAAGTCACGTGCGTACTTGACAAGCCACGCTACGCCAGCCACTGCAGTTCGTTGCAGCTATTCGTCATTGCACCCTGTCAATAAGCCGGCAACCAGAGCTGCCGGCCTGCTCTCCGATGGCTGGCAGAGATTTGCGAAGAGCGGCGGCTGACCTTGTCAGCAGCTGCAGCGGGTGTCTGAGTGCTGCTGTAGCGCTTATTTCCCGAAAGCTTTGATGTCCCTCTTAGGGGCTACAGGCAAACCCTGAAACATCTATGGGGCTTGATACCAATGCCATGCGATGAAGCACCACGACACTTGCCGCATGGTTATCACCACTAATTCTTTTCTAGAGGAAACTACAAAAACCTGCAGTGAAATTGAGGTCAATGAAGTTTGTTTCACCAGCTGACGTAACCTGCTTCATTTCTCAGAAAAACAGTTTTGCAGTTCTACTGAAGACTTTGTATTGACCTCTCAGGGAGAGCCGACATTTTACATATGTACAGCGTTCTCCTGGTAGTTATATCTTGCACTTTGTTCTTTCGTCTCGAAACCTCACGAATGAGAAACCTACACAAATATCATATTGTACTTTGTATGTGCCGGTTTCTGATGTCAGGTTCTTTTCTTTGTAAGTTAATATTGATAAGGACTAGCTCGTGTTGTTTCTGTGCACATACTCCAAGGACAGGCTGGCTTTAGTCTACTGCCACAAGCGTGATATTCTTCAGTGTTCTTGGCTTCAGTATGTTCAGAAATCAGGTTTCTCGCTGTTTTAAAATAACTTTTTTTTTTCTACCAGGCCAACGACGTTAATTTACACGTGCAAGGGCTATTTGCAACTCGCGGCTATTTCAGTTTGAAAGGTGAAAGTGCTTTCGTACCTTGCTCTGTCTTAGAGACTGACCTGAAGTAGTTACGTGTGCGTAGCTTTCGTTCTTGCGTGAAGCTGAAGACACGCTGCTTAAGTTTGGTCTGGTAAATATTACTATGCAGTTGTGGATATTTGCCAACCAACAGCTCTGCAAAATACAAAATTTCTGTAAAGCGTGCTTCACGGCAGAAACCTAATTACTGCGAGAAAGCCAATCCTTCAAAGAAAGAAACTTCTTTCAGCTCAATAGAAATGAGCTCTACAACCGCTAATACGCTCTGGTTCTAATAGAGATAAGACAGAGATATTAGCAAAGGGACAGGAAAGATGAATGGTTTAAGAAACTAAGAGAACGACACCTGAAAGATGTCAGACACCTGAGGGGACTTGGCGGGTGGTTTCCGTAAATCTTTTGCACTACAAGAATGACGTCGGCAAAGGAAACCAAATAAAGGTTTGGTTTATGGTTTATAGTTTATTGCGGTTTAGCCTCCCAAAGCGACTCAGGCTATTAGGGACGCCGTAGTGAAGGGCTCCGGAAATTTCGACCACCTGGGGTTCTTTAACGTGCACAGACATCGCACAGTACACAAACCAAATAAAAAACAAAACTAAGGAATTTAATCAATGGCCGTAAAAACTACTTTTTTACTAATAAGTCAGCTAATAAAAGACACGAACTCTTTTTTCAACTTTACAGCTATCAAAATAAGGTAGCCATTGCTAACTGCTTGCAACTTCTAAGGTATGTTTGCTTCCCTGTCATCAGTATTTGATTATTTTTAGTGGTTAAACGCGCGAAAGCACGTTCGAACCATGATGTCGGCAAAAAAGCTACAGAACCCTTTGTTGGTGTATGGGAGCTGCACACTGCCCATATGCTGAAGGAAAGTTTCTCATTGTCATCGGGGCTGTGGTGGGGGGACCTCAAATGCATCATTTCGGTTACAAAGAAGCTTCTTCGCCAATCTATGAAAATATGACGCCGACAGAATTAGAAGCAAATGACACTGAGCCTAAAACCTTTGCTGAGAGCCGTAGAGAGTCGACTTTCATTTTACTTCTCAAGACTTCGGCCGTTTTGTTATTACACTCTGTTCCAAAGCATTTCAAAGATCATGCTGCCAGAGTTGCCGAAAAGCGCACAAAAAAAAAAAAAACGATTGACATTTTCAGGGCAACAAAGAAAACGTAACCTGGGTTTGAAAGAGCAGTAAATTAGAGTAACGAAACAAATGAAAACTTAGAACTAGGGTGGAGATCAGGAGATAAGAACACTACATTCTGCATTATTTTAAGGCTGCGCGTATTTCTTAGAGACCCAAACAATGCCGTTCTCCTAGGCTGAGGAGAAGAAACTTATTCTCGGCACAGCAGCCTTCTGCCAGTAACGCAGCTCTTTCTGCAAATATGCAACTGCAAAGAATTTTAGTTTTGTAGTGCGTCAAAAATGAGGTGAGATGTTTACTACTACGCTTACTTGAAGGGAACCGCAGTGCTTTGGCACCAAATCCTCTTAGTGTATTTACTTGAGGCGGAGTCACACACGCATGAGTTCAAAAGTTGTTGGTTTTTAACCTGCGTTTCTGCTCGGTTTGCATAAAAAAAAAAAATATTTTGTTCACCTGCGCCTGACAAGGAAAAAAAAAAGGCGCCGATGACTCCCACTGCAAAGGCAGCTACTTTTGGCTCTTTCGTGAGCGCATAATGACTTTTCGCCTCAGAGTTCGATAATCAATAGGCTCCTCAATCATACCTGTCAACGGCACGCGTTACCTACCGCCACCGTGTTCTCATACACGCCAAAGTTTTTTTTTTTTTTTTTTTACACTGCTTCATATATCGCGCGCGACGGGAAACTTTTTGACCTTCAGAAAACTGCGTTAAATGTCACCGCGCAGAAATGGCGCCTGGTTGGGCTTTGATTTCCGGACATTTTGACCTCAACTTGTATGAACGGGCAGCAAGGAACTTTTCATGTTCGACCCAACGTTTTGAAAGTCGGCCTGACGCAGGTTACAGCCCACGTGCACGGCCTGAAAGATTTTGTCAGACGACAGATTGCGTAAAATAATAAAATTCGACTGCTATTATTTTTTGTTTTGATGTTAAAAAAAATCAAGATATTATGAAACAATTCCGCCTTCCAAAATAACAGTACTCCAAAAGAATGTTCAAGGTACAACAAAAGAGTTATCCTTGCACAAGAACCCGAATATATATTCAACCCTTTTAGTTCTTTGCTTTATCATACCTTGTGGAACAGTAGCCCTTTGTGCTGCAATTTCCATCCACATCCGAGAGAATGCTAACCTTAGATAGTGAGATGTTTTCTACTGATGGCTTCTTCAATCAGCCCATGCTGATAATTCTCTCCTAGCGTGTTCCTGTGTCGTTATAAACATAGGTAGCTTAGTTCGAAAGCAATTGTATACTTATCGTAAATGTAAAACTTTCGTAACATCGTAGAAAAAAAAAAAATCAGTCTACTATCCCGAATCACATCTGTCCATTCTATGCTCAATCCGTGGACTTTTCTCATACGACACGACAAAGGAGCGGCAGTGAGCGAGCTTTTTAAGCTGCGCAGAGATGGCATTAATTCAGCTCGAACAGGCGCTTATTAGGCAGACGTAAAGGTCAGCTCAGAGCTCGAGAACGACCTGGCTCTCTGCGTCTATGTTCGTCATGCAGTAATTGCCTTCAAAAGAGAGCATGGCCGAATGTCATCCCACCTCTAAATTCGTCTCGCTGCAGGGGGCAGGTCACAGCGCGTCAATTGAGCAGGCAGAGCCGTGCCCAGCAGGAGAACGAAAGAGGCTTTGTCCTCGTAATAGCATGCAGCTAATTAACGAACACGACGAAGCGTACCGAGTGCCGTATATGCCTGCGAGCACCGACGGGGGACAGCTTTAACTGAAAGCTATGTGCATACATAGAGCGAGAGAGAACGAGATGAGAAAGGGAGGAGAAAGAGAGATACAGAAGGAGGAGGCAGAGCGAAGGGACGCGGTGACTCTGCAGAAGTCAGTTGGTTACCGAGGAAGCGCATTCGCGTTGTCTCGATAAGGTGGGCCGATGTGTCGGTTAGTGAACATAGGCGATGGTCTCTTCGCGGTTCGTCAGTCCCCATACAGATGAGAGTGTGTGGATCGTGCCAGCGTGCGATATGGGCTTTCTGAAGGGCGCCGTTAGCGGGGACGTAGATAACGTACTCGCGCGCGTGTCGGAGATTTGTTATTTCTGCAGGATGAATGTTCCCCCAACAATGAGTGCGCTGCTAGAGTGGCAGAGATCAGAGACAGAGAGCGGACGGTCAGGAAATGAGGTAGAGATTAGGTGAGCCAAAGCTGGTCCCCGTTGTAAGCTCGCCTCCGCAAAGGAGAAGGGTGCAGGGCACCCGACGTGTTTTTTCTATTTATTTTGCTATGCGCGTGTAGCACAATACACTCGTTTGGCTTTTGTTTTAGAGCGGCCGATTCAGTTTAATCTCTAAAGCCCTCGCCGCTTCCCCGGAAGCGCCTGTTCCGGATTAAGGCTTTTTGATGATCCAGCGTTGCGATAATAATCATTATTTGTCTCGGAAACGGCCTTCACATCACTGACTACGTTGGTGACGTTTCTTTCAGATGAAATTTGTAACAGTTGGAAGCGAAAAAGAAAGGACCTTTAAAATGGTGCTTTACGGAAGGGCGAGGATGAGATATGTAAAATTATAAGGTTGTTGCTTCCCAGAAATTGCCAGAAAATAATATAAGCAAGGCGATAACCAGCTGTGCGCTTTCCTAGCTTAACCATGCTGATGATAAGCCTGACGTCAAAACATGAACTGGTTTAGAAGCTGATGGGTTGGAAATGTAATGCGTTTTCTAAATGTAATTGCATCCATAAGATTGTAAGCGGTCGTGCAAGAAGCAAGAGTTGTGCTAAACGGGCGTAATTCAAATAAATTCCTCGCATAAGCGTCCTTGAACAATTTCTTTTCTATTAACTTCAGCAGGACTGCCAAGCAATGATAAGGCATCTCGAGAAAAATAATCTCCCGTAAAATTACCGATTCTCACGGAACCTTAATCAGCTCTCTGAAAGCATTGTGCCACATAGACACAAACTCGACTAACAATTTCATTAGTTTTTCTTTTTCAGCTCTCATTACACATAACAACAATATAAATATAGACAGGCAGGCCGTAAAGTTTTCGAAAAATCGAAATGAGCACGGAGGAAGGAAGAATATGAAAAAATAAATGTCCCCAGATCGCCATCGTCGACTCAAAACGGGTTCAACTCCACATGTACGCTGAGAAAGAGCGCACCCCTATCCTTTTTTTCTCACTTGACACATCTCGCGCCTCTTATCTCCTATCATTTTCGTCATCTCTCCTGTATCGCTTCTCGCCGGGCGCATACAAAGCAGCGCCGTCGCCGAACAAAGCGCGCACCCGGCGGCAGGGGGCGCCTCGAAGCGGTGCGCAAATAATAAGCGGGTCCCGCCGCCGCATACAAATCAGCATCCAGCAACTCGGGCTCCGCGCGTTGAAACATGCCGGGCTTCTTCTGGAACCGCTTTTGACGCTACGAGCGCCGAGGAGAAGAAAAAAAAAAAGGCAGTAACATGAAATACACAATAGCCTCCGTAAGCGCTTCAAGTAGTTTCGACAGCCCCCTATCTCTCTCTCCGGCACCTCGGGGAAACCGACGTGAGAGAGGTTTCGAGTCGTGGCTGGACCCCTTGTAGCCTGGAGGATCCCGACTGGACGACGTCTGTGCTACAGGCTCATGTTGTCTCGCTAGAGCGGCCCCCATATACAAATGCTTGGCCCACTGAGCTGCCAGACCAGCGGCATGCCTTATTTTTCTTATTTTAAGCGGGAAAGAATAGCTGATTTGTGTATAAAAGTAACGGGAAATAGAAGCACTCTGGAATCGAAGGGAAGCTTCCACAAAACGTCCTCCTAGCACTTGGAAGAGGCGATGCGAAGATTTCTGCCTTCTGGTCACCATGGGAGTCCTAGAATTATTTGAGAATGTGGAGTCGACGTGCAGCATATTACTATCACATGACCTGTGATATATTTTCTGAATATGAAATAATTGTCGTCGTACGATTAGAATACAGTGAACGCAAGTTATAAAACACTCTAGTCTAAGGTCCCCTACTTGCAAAAGTAGAACATATTTGTCACGGCCGCCAGCGATCAGGGCCCGATATGCTGTTCCCAACACTTTTTGATAGAATCGTTCCATGGCGATTTATTTATGCTGGTTTCACTACGTAATGGCTATACGCTGGTGTGGCAGAGAGTTCACAATAAGCGAGCGACCTCTGAGCAGCGCACTATGTTTTGTACTTTTTCAAGTTTCTACATTCAACCTTTTTCATTCTCTTCGTCGAGGTCTTCGCTCTCCTGTAACCCAACATTTAGCGCACTGGCAGCGTTTTTTGCCTGTTCTGCAACAAATTTACCTTTTGCCCGCATGGCTTCCTACCTGCGAACTATGCATTGCTGGTGACTATGTACGCGCCCTAGCTAACCAGGAACATTATTTGCGTTGTGCTAAGCACATGCACAAAGCTCGTTTCATTTGGGAATTTTATTTACATACCACGGTCCTATCGCCAAGAACTTTTCCTGAACTAGAAAACGGCAGGACAGGCTGTGAAGAAGTCTGAATGCAGCAAATGTAAATCCAACCAGGACTTCCATTTTCCACATCTTGCTCTTCAACAACGCAGTCAAACAAGGTACAAAGGCCGGTAAAGGCAGGATCTTGTTAACCCGAACACCTTACGCCTGAAGTGAATCTGACGCCCGTGATATCTCAGGGTAGGTGCGGGAAAAAAGAAGGCTGGATAAAATAACCGCCACATACAATAACAATAACAAAATCTGCTTTGTTCTGCATGCACAACGTGAATAAACGACGGGACACAAGGACTTGCAAGCTCCACCGGATAACATTCAACGTGCAACGGATGTGAAACTAAAGTCCCCACGTTGGCTCATTTGCATTCACACGCAAATAAAGGGAAACAAAAGCTCTCACGTGTGACCTGTGTACCGTCCAGGGAGATCGGCACGAGCGATTCGTATGCAGAATCGCACCCGTGAAGAGGACAAGACCCGACAGCGCCGAAACGAAGAGGGAAGCATAGAGACTTATCTGCTTCAGAGAGCCTCGCACACGCATGCAAACCCCTGAGTGGATGCGCATCTTGGCAGCCCACACGAAGCCACAAAATTCGCTCTAGCTTTTATTCTTCGCGCGCGGGGCCTCATGTTCGCATTCCTGTTTGCGTTGCCGACGTGCGGCATACATATGTTCCGAGGCTTGCCTACTGTGCACCCCCCCCCCCCCCCCCCCCCCCTCCCTTCTTCTTCGGCAAACAGGCATGCGGGCCTTCTACGTATCGCTCAAAGACATTGGCACCGGATGCGATTTTCGCGTGATGCATCTGGCCATCTGGGATGCAGGTCGCGAGCAGCTCTCTGCTGTATCTTGTTATTGTTTACTTTTCTGGCGCTATTCGCTGTAGAGTGTTGAAGAGACCCCACGTAACCGCCAGCGGAGACAGAGCTCTTAGTGCTGGTATTTGCTGGACCACTGCGATAGCTCACGCACCGTCGTCTATTTCTTTCAGAGACGAGCCCGATGGCAAAACGAGTCTGGTGTTTTTGCGGGAGGAGGACGGCACATTGGCAAATAATCCATGCATAGAGAATACTGGGTCACAATCTTTAGAATGGCTAAAAATACTACCTTGAATAAAGCTTACAATCTCTACTGTGTGCCACGAGAACACAACACATGTAGAGAAAGATGAGTTGGCGCATTTGTAGCTTGCGACCTGTACCACACAAGAAAATAGATATTGCAGGTTTCGTTTTTCTTTTTTCTTTTTCTTCATCAGAGCGTTAGGAAGCAGAAAGGTGGCAAAGCGCTAAATAGAATAAAAGACTGTCACAGCGAAAGCATATCCTGCGCTGTTTATTCACTTGCAACAATGCATAGTCACGCGATCGCACAATAAAATGCTTGTTTTCTTTTGCGGCCGGACATTTCGCCACTGCGAGACGTTTGTTGTGCTTCAGCTTTGAACACTGGCCAGATGTCTCCGCTAGCGTCCACACTGGCCTCCATTGCATTTTTCCGGAGCACTGCATATTAGGGGGTACCGCATTTTGTAACCGATATGAGTACAGAATAGAATAAACACCAAAATAGGTCGCAACCGCAGCGTGACAAAGCGTATACGTCCACAGAGTCGTCTATTTTAGCCCAATAAGAATTAGTGTAAATATAGGGTATATGAGGTTTAAAGCCCCAAAGCTATACACATGGGCTCTGAGGGACGCCGTACTGAAGGGCTCGGGATTCGTTCCGACCACCTGAGGAACTCGCATCGGGCAGCACACTGGCGTTTGTGCATCTCGCCTTCATACGAATTCAGCTGCCCCAGCGGGCATTCGATCCCGCGACATTAAGGTTCAATCGCCGAACTCCACAGCCAGTAAGACACCGCGACAGGTCTTTTTGCCGTTGTATCGAATTTTGCCCATGGAATATGTTTGCTACAAAACCTAATCTATATGTGTGTATTTACGCGGTGAGTCAATGAAGGCCAGTGACGAACGTGAGAGCAACCTCTGTTTAAAAGTTTGTTATAACGAAATCACAAATACCGAAGGCCTGGAGTCTTCTGAAACGCCAAGCCTGCGTACGCCTACTGCTGTTGTCATCATATTTGAATGTCTAATGTCATATTAAGGGCACTTGGTGCTCAACACAGGCAATTTGATCTGTTATAGGTAAAAAAAAAAATACACGCGTGAAACTTTTCTCTTGAGCGTGGTTTTCACCGCTCTAGTTCACGTTTATTGAAAGCAAACGTCCTGCTTCAGATACGTGCAGACGCTGCAGACTGTGTCAATAGCATTAGGGTAGATCTACATTCACAGGCCATTGCATAAAAAAATAGAAGTCATCCGTCAACCACGAATAAGGACGAATATTTTAACCAGACAACTCTGCCCTCTCTATAACTACAGCTGGCCAGTGTGTCGCCCCAACACATAGCCGGAAAAAAAAATGAGTTCCTTTTTCCGCACTTATTGCGAGGAAGAAGGGAAGGAATGGCACGGAATGTATTATACATCGAGAGTGCATGAAAGACGATTCGCCATCGATTTCCACAAAGTGGGGCGCAAGTCGGGCTCCTCGAGTCGTCCCTCACGGCGAATCCTGCAGAAGAAAGTAGCGGCGGAGCGTTGATTATTCCCCTCCCAGGGATCGCGAGTAAACGCGCGGAAAATTCTTTTAATGTGCTGCATTCGAAAGAGCGGTCGCAGTGCGTTAGTCTTATCTCCATCCGTACTATGCCACCGCGCGGGCATACCGTTAGAAAAAGAGGCTTATAGGAGCCGCTGTGCTTTTGATGCAGCGAGGAGAAGAAAAACAGTTAGGATCGGTTCAGTCGATCTGCAGATGGAGGCAGGGAGGGTGTCCATATATTCCGCCACATCCTTCGCGCATCGAGGCAATTTTCAGTGCTTTGCACGTTGCTGCTTTTAAAGCGATGGTAAAGTGAGAATTTAGTTTCTCGTAAGAATGCTCCTCGGCAGAGGACAGTTGGTTGTGTATGGACGGTGACTGGGGGAGTGCCAACTGGTATTCAACATGCAAATGCCGGCTTGCGATGGAAATAATAATAACAAAATGTCCAGAAATGAGACGCGCTCGAAAACCCTGTTCACTGGCGGTAAGCCGACCTATATTTCCTTCTTATTCTATGTTCGCAGCTTGCTGAGTTATCGCGTTTTGCATTGCCTGTATGGATGTGGTAAGTCACCTCTCTTTACTGCACTTGCATCGCTCGCTATTTCATAATGTGAACTTTGTCTCGATATAAAGCGCTGTCGAGAGAAGAGGAAATGTTTGCTGTAGTTTAGCAGCTCGGCAAATGGTAGTAGCTCAGCCAATATTTTGCCATAAGCGGCTTGTGGTCATTTCTTATTATTTGTCACGAACTGCGGGGCGGTAAAAGGCCAAATCCGGAACGGGATAATATACAAAATGCCAGCGTTCCACAATGATAATAAAACTAGAGTATAGTAATAAGCAGCAGTATTGTGTTGGTGTTATTCAGTTTAAAACAATTCGCACCACACCCAACAGCAGCACCAACATATCCAGTTTATCGGAAGCACTTCATATGCTTCAGATATGTCACAGAACAGTACGCAGAGGAATTGAGTCTGTATTGTCGAGTTGCTGGTTGTAAAATTACGCCATCATTCCTTCACTAGAGATCATTCACCTTATTTCGTCTTCGTTTACCTTTATTCACCTTCATTCACCTTCGCCATTACTTCGCAGGTTTCGTCGATTACCCCAAATAATCAAATAAAGCGGAAGGGGAAGGGGGAGAAAATTTTTTCCTGAAACTCGTTCTTTTATAGAGCAAAGTATGAAAAAAAAATTTTTTTTCTTCCTAGCTGTTACACCGCGCTGCTAAACTTATCAAAGTTACATGGTTAGAGGGAAGCATCACACGTAAGTCATTTGGTTACCACGCTCCCATTTGCCACTCGGTCATCTGTTATGTTTCTAGTTCGTGAAGAACCAACAAAGTGAGCACCTTATTGATGCGACATAGTTTTCCTCCCAGAACACCGTACTTGTCTACTCTGTGGTCGTCAAGTGAAACATTATACAATACCTGTCAATGCAGCCGTCTCCATCATAGCCACCGAAGGCAGGTGAGGTCAGTAAAAGAAAGGGAGAAAAAACAACTCGGTCACCCATCTTTGGCGGAAGGAGCGAAGACCCAAGACGCGGAGTGCGGGGAATAGATACTCTCGCGTCGATAGCGGTCATGCAAGAGAAGATGGATTGCTGCGAATGAAAGGCGAGCGCTGACATCTGCTGAACACACGACGCAGCTCCGGATAAAGCATCGTGCGACCCCCCACGAAGCCTCACTGGTCGGAGGCGGCGATGTCAGCAGCTAACGGAGGCCACTGCGTCCAGAGGGGCCAAAATCAACACTACCGGACTGAAGGGATCACAGGAAATCGTGTTAATGCAAAAAAAAATGATAAAGGTTACTGCATCTGACAAAAAAAAAGCGAGATGCTGTATTTGCTGAGCTTCAGTGGTCAGGGCGTAAAGCTTTATAGTGACTTCACCACCAAAAGACAGAAAGGTGCTGATGTAAAAGCAATGCTTAACGCTTACAGCCGTCTAGCTTTTTCAGAAAACAAAACAAACGAAAATGAGTTGCCGCAGCGTCCATGCAAAGTCTTCTCGCACGGCGTTGTTTCTCTCAACAAACTGGACAGGTTTGATAGAGTGTCAAGGTTGTCAACATCATCGAGTCTCGAGGTCGTCGGCGCGGAAAGTGCCAGTGTGGAGGCTATCAATCTTTCAGCTCTATTTTATAGTAAACTCTGATCGCGAAACGCAAATTAAAGAAAAATAAAAAGAGAGAGAATGGTGCGGGTTTTTCGAGCTGAGAGGTGATGGCCTTCCTTGTTGAAAATGTGACTTTTCCTTCGTCCCAGTCTCAATTTCGCACTGTGTCTACTCAATGTATTGCGCGGCCTGTCTGATGCTACGAAGAGAACCTTTGCTTTTCTTTTCATGTGAAATGGATTGTGTTTCCATGACTACGCGGCGTAAGTGTAGCTAATGGGAGGGGGAGGCTGTTGAGCAGTAATTTCAGCTGACTACGCACTTCGTACCTGCCACCGATACGTGCTGCCCTGATCAGAATGTAAAAAAAAGCAAGAAACTGAGTGAAGATACACTAATAGCAAAAGCTTCCCCGTCGTATACATATTGCAATTGAGACACCGTCTTCCTCACGCATACCCTAAGAGTAAGAACCAGAAAACGTAGCCTGTGTATATCTCTCATCTAAAAGGACAGGCGCGTGTCAGCAAGAAAATAAAGATGCGATGTAGTGCACAGTTCTTTTTTTTTTTTGTAAACAAGCACACAGACCAGCGAGTACACGCGAACTCATTAACCAATAAGGCGAGGTGAGGTACTCCGAGCCAAGTACTTGGGGTAGAAAAACAACGCAAAAAAGTAGGCACTGAGAGGCACCCAATGCTCTCCCTACATCGCTTGCAGAGTGGCCAGGGCTAGTTACCTTTCTGAGAAAACTGATTGCGAAGGAAACTGCTGCGTTTACATCGTGTAGAACTGGCACGACAGGGTAACTAACACAGGGAGCACATCTAAGGCAGTGCGATGAGCCTGGGACATGTATACATTAGCCGAGCGAAAGAAGGTTCGTCGCGTACCCAGAGTATACACTGCTTGTTTGCCCCAGAACTATATAAGCAGCGCCGGTGACTCGCTGCCTTAGGCCTCCCGCATAGTCAGTCAGATGTCGCGGGAGAGTGGAACCTAAGCCTAGACGCAGAGTGGACGGCAGCGGCCTTTCTGATTGCTGCATTCCGACGTCCTATAGCCGGCCGATCTGTTTCTCATCGCCCCTTTTTCTTTCGTTCTTTATTTTCCTCTCCTTTTTCGGCGGATTCCAGAAACCCAATATTACCCGGTCCGAGAGAACGAGCGCACACGCACTCTGGATATCCCGGTAAATAACAAGGTAAAACAGCTGGCTCTGATTGCGCAACTGCGTCCACGCCGAGTTCAATCAGTGGCGAGCAGTTTGATATTATACCGCGATCGAACCTGTTTGCGGCCGTTCACCGCCGGGGAAATATGGCTCTGCCTTCAGGGTACCGTGAGGGGCGTTCCCGATGGGGAGCGAGCTGAAAAAACACGGGCCAGATAGGGGCGCACACACAGTGGCTGGGAGGGAGATACACCATCGATATCTCCAGCCGCACAAAAGCTTTGCCTCTCGACCAAGTGTGCGGCGGGCACCACAGGCAAGGCAGCGTGTTTAGGTTTTGTTTCCGGAGCGTGGGTTCAAGGGTGGTCAACGGATTAGTGTGCTCTCAGTGTTTACTCAGTTGGTAAATGCGTTTATTACATGCAGGTATACCTTGTTTATTTGCCGGTAGCTTTTATTGCGAAAGCAATACTAGTTGCACTTTCAGCCCGTCGCGTAGCGAGGCCGGTAGCTACCATATTAGCATATTGGATTCGATTGGATTGGATTGAATTAGTTTGGATTGGATTGGATTGGATTGTATAACCGATGCATCACCACAAGTCTAACCACAAGCACCACCACCAGCTACACTACCAGCTGAACCATGCCGTAGCTACGGATACTACGTAGCTACGGATGTGGAAGCTAAGCCACAGACATTTTTCCTTCTCGCTTAAGAAACAAAAACATAGATCGCATGAGCTCTGGTCCAAGGTTTACAAGGTTGTAAACGAAGCAAGAATGACTGCTCTTACTAGAAGGAACGTGATTGAATTCAGCATAGCAATCTGCAATAAACAAAGCACAGGGCCCAACCCTGGACACGAATGGGCGCGTAAATTGTCCTCCAGTGCTTGTGCGTAAGAAATAAACGCACGAACCCTTGGCGCCTTGACCTATTTCCTTAGCACCTAAGAATATATTTTCCAACGTGCATACAGTAAACAGAAACACACTAAAGCTCACAAATATAGACCAGATTTTTTTACCCTCGCACGCAGGCTGCGGACGCGCGCCTACTCTCGACGCCAGTCGCCATCTGTCGGCGCGCGCGGCCCGAGGGACTGCGGGTCGCGCCGGCGCCGCGCATAGAACGCATGTTTACGTGTTCGCTTCTGCCGTTTTGTGCTCCATCAGCTAACGTATGAGGGTGTGTGCTGTGCGTCACTACTCACATTTGCCCTCTTCCAGACAGTGCTGCGGTTATCTTGTGCGCAGTTACTCGTTAACGTGACATCCGAGGGTAGTCGACCAGGTAGTGTACGGACTGGAAACCGGCACTTCGAAGCAGATTTCTGCGCTGTCGTGTCGTTTGTTGTCGCCTTTTACGTGCCATATCATCTATGATAATATTATGCATTACAATGTAGATCTATTGACTTGACTCAGTGGAGTAGTAACTGGATAGGCGAGCTGCAGACTGAAGGTTGTCCCGACGGAGCGCGTGTTTTCGATCACCAGTACGTGTTCAGCATCCTTGCGCTGAGCTTGCTCTTGTTCCCATTCAGAACATTTCATGCACAGGATTGTAAGCACGACCGCTACCGATTTCAGCTGCTTTTTCCGCACACATGTCAGAGGTATCGGGGGGGTAAAGGTTTATCTATAGTATCTTTCTGCTGTTGGTATCTACCTTAGCTTGGTTTGGTTTATTAAGGTTTTACGTTCCAAAGCGACTCAGGCTATGAGGGAAGCCGTAGTGAAGGGCTCCGGAAATTTCGACCACCTGGGTTCTTTAACGTGCACTGACATCGCACAGTACACGGGCCTCTAGAATTTCGCCTCCTTCGAAATTCGGCCGCCGCGGCCGGGATCGAACCCGCGTCTTTTGGGCCAGAGCAGAGAGCCGTAACCACTGAGCCACCGCAGCGGTGCGGTATCTACATTATTCATAGGAAAATATGCGCGATTTCATTACATTTTCCACACTTAGCCAAACGCCTACGCAACGCTCTCACACGCGGCGAGAGCTCCTGAATAACATAACGCGACTTCGGACCTCAGAATTAGTGAAAGCTGGATTAGCTGCTCATATCTATTCAAGCTTTTATAAATTAAGCGAAAGTACGTTTTTATACACTAGGTTGCATAAACCATGACAAAATTTGTTTTCTGTTGGCGCTGCGACTCAGTTGAGCTCACAGCGGTAATTTGTTGATAAACTGGCGCGGCGACAAGAAAGCCGTTTGTGGAAGGGGGGGGGGGGGGGGGCTTTATGGCCGGCAGGAAGGAATAAGAGTGCATGGGAATTGGAACTGCATACTAGCCGCACACCTAATTCTTGATATTGATTAAAAAGTTTCTTTGCGGTGGAGCACCAAGACGGAATTCGATTAAGCACGAGCGCGTTCTAAGCGCCGGCACAATTAACCTGAATGTCAAACTAAATGTCATTAAAACGCGTCAATGTTATCGCTTTGATAACGTAAATACTTCCTGCAACACAGCCACGCAGCGGAAGTATGCTCGACAATGTTTTTTTAGCGCCCGAAGCGCGGCTATATGCAGGCGCGGCCGCGGAACTGCCGCAGCCCCGCAGTCCCCAACGAAACGCCCGCACCGCGGCGCGCCAGTCGGTGCAAAATGGCCGCGCCCAGGAGAGGCTCAAAAATCTGGTCTATAAAAACGGCGATTCTGAAGGGGCCATATGCAACGCTCACGTAGGCCCATCCGAACGTCACGGCACTTCAGTGCTGCAAAAATAGACGCAAGGCTGTGCAACTGCATAGTTTATTGCCACCACAGTAGGCAATTCACCACGTCTTGTCTCTTGTCCATGAGTCCATAAACACTACAGCACTGCCAGGACTGAGCCATAAATCTAATTTTGCCGGTAACACCCCGAAAGACGAGCTCGAACGAACCAGACGAAAGACGAAGATAGCCCTTTTTAACACCGCAATCAGAGGAGATTTGCGCGAGTGGAATGCAAGGATCGCAACAACGGCCTCAAGAGGCGTACTAGAGACAGAAAACAAGAATATAGAGGACACAGGCTCAGATCCGTCACGCACCAAAAGGCCCCCCATGTTCTCTTCAGGTTCGCGTGCGAAGATTTCGTGTCTCGCACCGAAAGGCAGCTAACAGGCCGTTCTGGGCAATCTCAGGAATCGGCGACGGCGCACGTATGGGGTTGCTTTCATGGAATGGTTTTTCGGATTCCGCCACAACACTATCGGCAAAGGGTAAGGCTCCACCATCCTCGCAGGTTTGTTTCTGCAGTATGGCGTTCTTTAGCGGGCGGCATACGCGCCTTTCGATTCACGTTCAACCTCTTTTTTTTTTCAGCTTCTCTTTCCACTCTCTGCATTATTCATCCTCCTGAGGGTGTACTGCAAATCGTCGGATCGCCTCTGCCACGTCCCAGTTTTTGAGTTCACCACAATATGCTCGGACGGCCAGTGTCTTCGGTGTTTGTTCGTTTTGTGCGCCATGATGCGTGCCTATTTCCCCTCTTTTCACAGCTGCCTAATACAGGGTTACGATCCTACAGCACTGAAGACTGCACTTACTAACACTTCCTTTTCAGTCAAGGTCAATTTCTCGACTGATAATAAGCGCAGTTCTTGAAGAGTGATACCAACATTAAGTGCAACATTTGTCACCCATACCATTATTATCATTTTTTTGCGTGTTGGGCGTTTGTTTATTACTCCAGTGGAGTTAATGAACAGATCTGCTTCACTCCTTTTTTTTAATACTGATGTCTCCGTGCAACGATATGCCGAGTTGGAAAGCTGGCCTGAGACAGGGAAGACCTCCAACGTTACACGATAAAAGCCTGCCGGAGTAAAACTTACCGAACAGCACCTAGAAAAACTATATTGTGAGCGCAGTGCGTGGACTTTCACCTCTTCTATCTGGACATACCTATCATCGTCGTCGCTCGTTTTTGTTCTCAGGAGCGCGTACTGTATGCGACGCAGTTCATAGAATAAAGACGTCCGTCCGTTAGAGCGATGGCTCACAATTGGTGGAGGCGCGAAAAGTGGGGTTAGAAAACATTTATTGATTTTTTTTTTTCCACCAGCTGCTTGCGTGCCAACAATGTCACAAATCCGCAGTTAGCGGTGGTCAAGATTTGCATGAAACATGCAGCATTCAGCCTCTTGATCACGCGACTACCCGACAACTTTAACTGATAACTTGGTCGCTTATCGCTTCATGAATAAAGACTACGCCGCGATTACGACAACGTAAGGCGAAATTCAGCAACTGCTGGAGCCCAGCTGGAATGTACTAAGGCCGGCAATCGGCGATTCCTGTTGCCTCGTACTGTGGCAAGGCGATGGCAATGCCGTGAGGTTCTCGCGGAGCCACTGGCCGTCACACACACACAGGAATCGTAAGAAAACGGGTTGTCCTCGCTCTCCTTGTGAAATTCGCATTCATAGCTGTTTCAGCTTACGCTTCCCTTCGACGTCCGCTTGCTTTGGCTGGTGCGGTATTCACTAGGGGTCTTCAAGGTGCACCCTCTTATACGTTTCTCCTCACGCAGCTTTGTGGGATATGGACATCAGCGCCACTGAGACCCAGCGGTTTCAACCACTCACAACTGTTACCTCAAAAGCTACCTCATGTTTTTCCGTGCAGTCTCCAATTTGTAGCGAATGTGTATTCGTGATAAATGCGACTACCGAATCGAGGAAAGCTTCTTAGTGAGAAGAATGTGCAGTATTTGCAGTGCCTTAGAGTTCTTCGAAATTTCACAGATTCATTGCTATGCCTGCAACTCACTGACTGAGTGAAGGTTGTAGTAGTAGTGGGATCAACCACAAATACTCATTTGTGACGTTTTTGGCTGTTAGAATGCACCTGACGGGAAATTCGAATTACCAGTACAATATCCACACATACAGCAGTCACATGACTAATTTTAATTCAAGAATCATTTCTACGAGCTGTCCCAACTACGTTATTGTAAACCTAGCATGGCACTAGCAGGTATCCGAAGGCTGTCAAAAGATGTGCGCGTAATGAAAAAAAATGACACATTTCTAACATATTTTTTCACGCAAGCTTTCGCTTCTAGATTATTAACAATTGCCTTAATTGTGACAAGTCTTGCTTAATGCAACTATTATCAGTTACCACCAAAGTAGAACTGCGTCTGAAAATATTGGGTACACTCGTGTAATATCGGCATTTTTTTTCTGAGATCTTGGTGAGGTGCGGCTCGGAAGTGAAAGCTGCCATTCCACGAGTGGTGCGCTCACACAAGTGTAAAGGGTAATTCAGTGTGATATAAGTAATAAATTAATCTAGCGTTGATTAGTCAGTGCCGTGCTCACAAACACACGAACTTACATTACACAAACCGCTTTGAACTTTTCTCAGCAAAGACCGGTTGCCGTCCGCCACTGGGCAGATTACAATCAACGTTCCGCACTGCGCATCAAGTGCACATGGCTGTTTCTATAGAAGAAGGGGTTTTTAATTATCCGGGCGCAAGCTTGGAACACGTTTCGCACCAACAACCTTCGCTCTATGCTGCGTTACTCTATACTACATACTTTGCAATGCGCGTGCCCTGCTGAACGAGACAAGAAATAGTCGGAATCCTGCCACTCAGCCTGATTGCACGATGCCTGGGGATAGTCGAGACGAGGTTTGCGGAGAGCCGTTTGAACAAAGCTGTATCTAAAGATGGGTGGGGTTCGGCGATTGCAATTCCCATGTGCGGATAATTCAACCATTAGCGAAACTAGCGCGCACGCTCGCTTTTCCAAATATGAGGTGGGCAAATGAAGCATCGCAGTAATCGCCTTGATGGCAGCTCCGAAATTGCCTTGCCTTTAAGAACATCCGAAGATGAGCTTTGATTAAGAAAGTTCTTGGTTTGTGCCGTTAACCAACTCAGAGAAGGAAACACACATTACTTTACTATGCTTGAGGTTTTCATCTAATGAGGAGAGCGGATATGCGTTTATGTGTTTTGCAGTATACATTGGCGCAAACACTATCTACTTCTGTCATCAATCTATTTCAATTCCGCCGTCTACTTTGCAGCGCATGACTTGCGAGCATCACCCTGTGCTGCCGGCACTCTTCTCCTTCTTTTCTCTCCCAAATTAATTGCTACAATCACCACTGCCGTGCTTTAGTTGAAGTGCAACTTGGCAGAAAGCGCACGTGCTCAGAGCTTTTTTTCATCGCGTTCCCGCCGTTCATGAGAAGCTGCGAAGAACGTTTTGATTATTCATAATCATCATTATCATCATCACCACCAGCCTGGCTACGGCCACTGCAGGACAAAAAGCCTACCCATATAACTCCAGTTAACCCTGTCCTGTGTCAGCTGTGGATAACTAATCACCGCAAACTTATTTATCTCATTCGACAACCTAACTTCGGCCGCCCCCTGCTAGCTTGCCTTCTCTTGGTATCCAATCTGTTACTCTTAATGACCATCGGTTATTAATCGCTACAATCATCACTGAGGTGCTTAATCGCCCATGGATAACCTATACTTACAAATTCTGTCCGCTGATATCGCGGAGTGACACAGGGAAAAACTATTTTACCTGACTTCCTCTCGCGATCAAAGATCGTTTGTATAGCTGCGCGTAGATCATTAAGACGACTGCGTCATAAGCATAAAGATGCTTATTTTAATTACTAAAAGTTGAAGAGATATCTTACTGGTGAACATGCCGGCAATATCTTGAACGTGATGTCGGGAAAACAAATTACGAGATACAGAGAAAACATTTGTAGTTTGTCACTTTCTAAAATTTCTGAAGTACATCAGAAGCACTACAAAGGGGCCAAGGCGGGGAAGCGCGATAATACACAAAGTGTCCCTAGAACTCTTTAAAAGCTCTTTAAGTGCTGCTTATGTTATTGCAAATAAGCCAGTGAAAGATCTCGTTATCTTTTAGTTGATAAGCAGGCATGTCAAGAAAGACTTTCAAACATCTTTTTCTAATGTGACTGATGATAATGAGGACAATAAACGTTACATTTTTGGCAACTTTGTGATTGCAAACAAACACAGAACTCTAATTACAAACAACAAAGCCATTATACACAAATTTCACGCAAGACAAGGATTTAAAAGCGCATGTCGGCGAAAAAAAAACATATTTTTTTTTAAATTGTTCGGCAACTTGAACTAAAGATTTGCTGGAAAAAGAATTGCGGGAGCTTTGATTTTTTGTTTTATTTCGCTTGTATTTTTATACGAACAATTCTTGTTTTATTTAATAGATGTTTCTGAACCCGAATGGCGGGAGACTTATTGAGATATGGGGCCAGAGACGGCATTAAACATCAACCTCTTTCGAATAAGCGACCAGCAAGGCCGAAATGTGAGCACCTACGAAAAAAAAAAAAAAAAGAGGCTGCCAGAGTGGTTTCACTTTCATTACTTTTCAAGACGGGCTGTGAAGCTCGGAAATACCTATGGGCAGAGGTCAAAGGAAGCTTTAATTGTATTTAAGTCGCTTTGCGGCTGATTAATAAACTTCGAGTAATTATTGCCATGTAACAATTAACTACTGAGCACGATATAACATCGAACCTTACCGCCCTTTCTGAGACCAGCGTATGTTCTGCACGTTTGGAATACCTCATGGAGCCTCTGCAGAGTTGCTCGAACATGCAATATCCCTGGCTATCTTTTTCTTTTTTCTGGTACGTAAAAGAAAAATAAAAATACACAGGGCTCATTATATTCTGAAACGCCTCCCGCTATTCATCTAGCGCTCAAGCAGCGATATTAATCCAGCAATATTAGCATGGCCGAAATCAAAAAGCTCGCTTTTCGCGTCGTGTCGACACATGGGCCATTACGAGGTAACAGGGTGACGCAAGATTATAATAAGCCTCTTCGTTAAGAGCTGTCCGGCGTCGGGACGCGAACTACCAAGTGGCGCAAGAAGTGGCCGGTGTCGGAGTTTTCCTGACTCGGCAGGCATCGAGCAGTTTTCTGCGCAGATGCTAGAATCGGCAGCGCAAAGAATAAAGCATTGCTGATGTTTGCATGCGGGTATATGTGTTAGTGCGTGCCTGAGTATGTGAGTCCACCATCGTTGTTTACATATTCAGCAGGGTGCCGTCGTCAAAAGTTAACGCTCGATTGGATTTTCGCCGCTTCCGAGCGCTCATTACGACAGTAATGCTCCGCCCCGGTGAATAATTTAGCTTAGATGAATGGGACTGCCGCCAAGACCCAGCAGCCTTACCCATGCGCAGGTCTGCGCACACAAATGCAAAAAAAAAAAAAAGAGAGAAAGAAATTGAGAACGCATGCAGCATAAAAGTCGGCTGTACGGCTACATGGTTGCCAGGATGGCTTCCATGGTCTCCGCTGTTATCGGCCATTCAGAGCCCTTTTTGTCTCCACGCTAGGCGACACGCGCTGACAAGCTTATGCACTTAGGAGCCAGTTCTTATACGGCGCGTTTGATGTAACGCGTATGTTTTCCCGACGGCTATATTCGAGCCCTACCGCTCTAGGAAATTTCTGAATGCCTGATAATGAAGAGTTTGCGACACACAAGCTCGGAACAGCACTCCACTGTGACGGCGGCCTATCTACGAGCCTGGCACGCCGGCCTTTTCATAATTCCTGCCCCGGATTGGGCGAGCGCGTGGCCCCCGGCATTTAGGCAGCGCATAACTCATATCATGCTCGTGCGCGGCCTATATCCGGCTTACGCTTAAAAAGGAAAAGTATGTTTCTTATTCTGCTGAAAACCTAATGTCTGCGCAAAGTAGAATATCAAGCAGCCTTTGAAAATGTTAATAATATAATTCAGGTCCTATCACTAAGGGCCCCGAAGCAGTGGCTCAGTGGTTACGGTGCTCGGCTGCTGACCCGAAAGACGTGGGTTCGATCCCGGCCGCGGCGGCTGAATTTTGATGGAGGCGAAATTCTAGAGGCCCGTGTACTGTGTCATGTCAGTGCACCTTAAAGAATCCCAGGTGGTCGAAATTTCCGGAGCCCTTCACTACGGCGTCTCTCACAGCCTGAGTCGCTTTAGGACGTTAAACCCCAATAAACCAATAAACCAAACCTATCACTAAGGATACAAGTCTGTTCCAATGTGCACAACCCTCATTCATAATGTCATTTTGTTTCAGCGTCATTCAGTCACTTATGCATTGGAAACAGTGTTGCACCATTTGAGCACGCTGTGCATTATACCTTCGAGATTAAACCTCGTATGTTAGGTTCATATTGCATGCACGCTCGAGTTAGATGTAAGCGTTTCAAGCGGCCACTTCTGCTTCCGAGGAAGAAAAGATAGATTTTGCCAGTGCGTACCTGTAAAATGAGGCTTTATTGAAGACAAACAGTAGTACTACTTTTACTAAAGTCTAACTGTTACTAAACTTTTGTTAGAGTCAAACAATATTACTACTTTTACTAATGTAGAAATTTTACTTAACTTTTACTTAAGTCTAAGAATATACTTTGTTTCAACTGAAGGAGTAGGTACAAGCAGAAGAAGCAACTGAGGGCATGACCGAGCGTATGGTAAGCCACATTTCGAGAACTTCCTTAACGTCATAGAGCGCCCGAAACAAATTTTCGCTTAGTCGGCTGGCATTGGCCACATACCGCTGAAATAAACTGACCAGAACAAAGAATCGGTTTCCTCCGCCAACCACCAAAAATAAATAGGAAGAGAAGAACGAAAGAGATATTCAACAGAAAGAGCAAAAAGAAACTAAGAATGCTGGCCAGGACCATATCATCCTAGGGAACCGCGGCCCGCTCTGGTTCTAGAAAGCAAAAAAGCAAAGAGAGCGCATAAGCCTTAACCTATTCTTTCTTTCTTTCTTTCTTTCTTTCTTTCTTTCTTTCTTTCTTTCTTTCTTTCTTTCTTTCTTTCTTTCTTTCTTTCTTTCTTTCTTTCTTTCTTTCTTTCTTTCTTTCTTTCCTTCTTTCTTTCTTTCTTTCTTTCTTTCCTTCTTTCTTTATTTCTTTCTTTCTTTCTTTCTCTCTCTCTTTCTTTCTCTCTTTCTTTCCTTCTTTCTTTCCTTCTTCCTTTCTTTCTTTCTTTCTTTTTCCTTCCCTTCTTTCTTTCCTTCTTTCTTCCTTTCTTTCTTTCTTTCTCTCTTTCTTTCCTTCTTTCTTTCTTTCTTCAACTGCACCCGGGTTTACACTAGCAACTGTAACTGAGTTTTCCTTCTTTTTTTCTTTTGTTCCATCACGCGATCTCTGCTCCCGGCCGTGTATTCTTAGCGAGGCTGGGCGCGCTCCCCTCCGCGAGAAGCAGCGGAGTTGCAAGGAAGGCGCGGCACCCGCGAAAGGTAATGAGCGAAAGAGAGGCCATCTTTTCCTTTCTCTTTCTCCTCGTCCCGCCATCTCCTCTCCATTACTTGCCTTCACCCTCGCCATTGACGTCAATGGCATCCTCCTCGCCCGATCGAGTGGAAAGAGATCGCTTCTTTCCTCCTCAAAGCCGCGCCCTCGCCTCCGTTTTCGCCCCATCGAACCTTCCTTCCATCCTGAACGCAAAAGCGCGAGCGCTCCCCATCCAACAGGTAGTCGACTGTTGCACAGGCCGCCGCCGCGCGTGCGGTCTTTTCTTTTCTTCCTGAAACGAGCGAGGGAGAAAATCGGAGGGAAGTTCCAAACTGCGGTCGCCATGGAGACAAACCCTTCGGGGAAGCTCGGGAGCAGCCGCCCTCGCCACGCTCCCGGCGTTGCTCTCCCGACCGCCGCCGCTGCCCTCTCCACAGGTGCGCGCAGGCGCGCGCCAGCGGCATCCGCGCCGGCCCCAGCGACAGGTGGAGGACGCAGCGCCCCCGTTCCACGCCAACGGCAGAACTCCGAACTAGCCACACGGAAGGCACGCGTTCCCGCACGCGGACGCCCGGCCACGGGCCTCTCGGGAGCGGACGATTTGGCGGAGGCGCCCGTTTGCAAGAAGGCCGCTTAGCGATACGCTGCTCTCTTTATGGCATTTTTGATCGCATTTTTTTCCTCTCTTGCTGAGAAGCAATCTGTATGTCTCGCCTACTCGCTTCTTATTTGCCTTTCTTTGTCTCCATTTTTTGCGGAAGCAGAGGTGGGCCTACTTTCTCTCACTCAGTGCGTCCGTCGGTGAGAGAGAAACACCGCGGCACGGCATAAAAAAACAGAGTGATTGATGTTCTTTTCAATTTCGAAACTTTTTAATCGAACACGCAGTGTCCAACCACCTAAGCATGCGGCTCCAACTTTCCAGTTTTGGTCAGCGAGAAAATGCTGCTAAGCATCGCGGGTGCAGTTTTCAACATATGGAGGTGCCCGAAGTGCAGCTGTTCTCCTTCTCCTCACCCCCGTCTCTATTTCTTATACCGCTATGAAAACATGACATCTGACATGTGTGCCAGCATCATCACGAACTCGGCCGGTAGGATAGCGAACAACTTTTCCCTTCTCTTTTACTGCCCCAATAAGTATTGTTCGGAGATTCGTAACCTCGTATCGGGCTACTCGGTCACTAGGGCAACCGGACAAAAGAGATTCAGTCTGCGGGATCAGAAACGCGGCTCCCGTTGACCAGGACGTCTTGTGCTGCGGGACTGAACCGCAGCGGGGGGTCAGAGAGTGGAGTGAACGATCGAAGCCACCCGAAACGCAAAAGCGTAAACAACGACTTGTAAAACTCGAAGTAAAATAAAACTCGGCTCAAGTGTCTATCCTGAACCCCCCCTATGCGCTCTTCCCCTCTATCCCCATCTTTCCTTACTTATCTGAAAAGAGACACCAAACACTTCCAGCCGCGAGAGGGTAAGAGGATGGAGCGGGAGAGGAGGTGAGGCAAGACGGCGACCACCATTCCCGCTCGCCGTTGGGTGGCAGGTGCGTCCCTAGTTGCGCGTCATCCCGGGATCCCGACCGCAGACTCCACCTCTTTTCTCCCCTCTCCGTTTTCCCCTCTCCTGATGCCCTCTCCCCTTCGCTTGCTATTTCAGTCTTCTCGGACCCTCTCCGACCACATGGATCTTTTTTGTTCCACATCCCTTCGATGTGTATTGTTCTCTCGTCTAAAAAAGTTTTCTCTTTTTCTCGACGGAGAGCATTTGTCAAACGTAGCATTTTCTCGGCATTTCTGAACTTCGTCAGGGACCTGAAAGCATGTTGCATTCCCTCTGCTTCCCGTAAAGCCTTTTACGTTAATGCTTTCCTTCCCAATACACCTTCAGTCATAAAACGCGACTGAATTAAAAAAAATTACTGAAAAAAAAATGAGGACAGAGAAAGAGTATCAAGCAACAAAAGGTAGGAGTCGGTGATTACTTCGAACTTCGATGTTCAGGGCGTAGTGCTGGAAAGCAAGTACCTCGCGATGTTGCGCTGCAGCTAGTTTGAGAGCCCAGCTCATCTTCAGCGCCTGGCCTGATTGAAGGCCCGCTGGTTTCGGGCCACTGCGCATCAAACACTTTTATAGCTTTTTTTTTCTGCTGCGCCAGCTTTGCACGTAGTGTTTCTCTAATTTTTTTAAATTTGTTTCCTCTCTGAGTAGTTCGATGCCTGCATCGCTGATTAAACTCTCCGGTGCAGTCGATGAAACTCTACGAGCACGCAACTTAAGCCTGTACATATTAACTTGGGCTTCGTTTCTTCATTTTTCGAGCGGTTGTTTAGTCACGATTATGGAGCACAATTTTAATAATTCACTGCAAGTTGTTTTATATGAACCCCGTCGAAAAATTCTCATGCAGCTTTTGACTTATTTAAAGAATATTGTACATCAAATTTTTATTCTTTTTTTTAGGTGTTACTAAACAGTGCCCAAATGCACTATACAAAAGCCGACTGTAGCATTATAAAATTTCTTCCTCAATAGCATAGCACAGTGAGCCGGGTGCATGCATAGTCGTACTGACACAGAAATAATTCGCTTGAGTGGAAATTCTGCCTGAATACTCGCAAAGCTGTAAGAGCCCCTACTGGTCACACTTCAACTCGGCACCGGGTGACGTTCACTGCCAAGAAAATGAAAACTAATCGGTACGTGTGGCGCAATAGTATCTAACGACGTTCTTCTGCGGCTCGCGCAAGAAGTAACGAACATGGACATGCAGAGTGCAGGGCTGGTATGAACTCGTGGTCTACGACATTGTAAACACGGACGCGGGAGAAAAACCAAACCACAGACGACGAAGGTTAAGATGGGGTGATGAGATATCAAAAAATTTGAAGGAATAAGGTTGTTGGGGCTTGCTCAAGACAACAATCGCTGGAGGTATTTGGGAGAGCTTTTCCTTGCACAGGACTCAAGTATGTCACAGCTGCTATCAATAATGATTATGGCAATGATGTTGATCCTATGTTCCAGAGAGCCTGACAGGCAGGCTTGTGAGCGAAAACTTTAGGGAGCAATATTGTTTTGTTAGACGCTGGCAGGGTCCTAGTGAGAAGCTCTATATTGGCCAATCCACATTTCTTGCTTCCGGCAGAGCACCCGATATCGATTTGTCTGAGCAAGAGCAACAGCAGTGCATTTTTTTGTTCCAAGTTTCCTTTAATGTTAAATGCGCGAAGTACCTCGTTTCGACGACCTAGCTGTGGCCAGAACCAGAGCGTGCGCTAAAGGACAGAGGCCCCGAGACACTTTCTGCTCTTCGATAGCAGCGCACTTTTAATTGATGCCGAAGCAACACGCCGCGAGGGTAGAAGACGAGCCAACGCCCGCACACAATGGCCGCTTGTTTGCCGGCGCCGACAGGCGGTAATTAGCGGTCATATTAAAGACTTAAGCGACAGCGCTGCCAAGAGCTGGGCGTCGTCTCTTCTTTTCCTCGCTTTCCCGTCCGCCTGGCTGGCCTTGTGATTTTTCCCCTTTGGCCTAACTGAGCGCCCTGGGCGACGTCATCAAGAAAGTAAGCGGCCCGCAAACGATGTCTGAGCCTTGGTGTGACACGGAACATGATAAGAAAAAGCGAAGCGTTCCAAGGCGGGACTCTCGGTGCGCAACGGAACAAAAGGAAAAGGCGATCTGCTTCACTCTTTCCCCTTCTCTCAGCCTCTTTTCTTCTTTCTCTCTCTTTCTCGCAGCTCTCTTGTCTCTGTCAATCGAAATCTGCAACGGCCCCCAAGAGTCCGGGCTGACCTCCCCTCTCTCTGCGCAATTCTGAAGGGCTCTCCAGTTTCGGTTCGGCTACGGTGACATCTTGACGAGTCGCGGACCTGACCCCTGGACCTGCTGCACCCGACCGCGGTGCTTCATGTACTCTTGTTCCTATTTTACTTTCCTCTGTGCTTGCCTCAGTGGCACATAACAACGGAAGTAAACAATAACAAAATGCGCAACAAACATTTCGAAACTAAGAAGGTAAATTATCCTGGTTCCCTTCTTCCTCAGTTGTCGGCCGGACGTGATCGCTTCTTGTTGTGAAGGCAGACTAGAGAGTTAGCTGGGGTCGCGTTCTTGCTGGCTGCGGTCTTTCTCGATGGGTTTGGTCGGCAGGAACGTCCACAAAACGCCTTTGTGACAGTGAAATTGCTTCCGGAACTAGTACAGACTGACTTCCGACAGTGAGTGAACACGGTGGAGTGTATCATCGAGGTTCTCCGGAATGCTTCTTACCTTTAATAGTAAAGCATTCCGGCTGCTTCACCGGTAGGTACTCTCGGTATTACTCGAAGAACGACGACCGTGCTCTAGTGGCAGAGCAAAAGGAGCGAGCGAAAGGTATTTTACTGCTGATTTAGTTTTTATTTGAGTGTTAATTTTTCAGTTGCAGTAGTACCTCTCGCAATGCTTAAAACATGGCGTTATTTCGGTCTGTTCTGGCGTCAGGCAATAGTGATCGTCTATCAGGTTTTCCTAGTAACGATGACTTGTTCGTCCCTGCATTTTCGCATTTTGCTGCTTCATTTTGGTGCTTGTACAAACAGTACTTTTAAAATTTGCACCAAAATCTCAGTTGCAGACGTCGGTGGCGCAATGCGTGAGTAGGCGTCCAGACCAGAACGCGAGTTCTTGTTATCCGACCAACTTTTTCTTTAATTATGAGGCTCGCTCATAATCACTGTATGGAACCTTTTTAACAACAAAACGCTTCCAGAAAATGCATCGTAGCACTAAACCGCATGTTTTGTTCTAACATTGTAGCAATTTTTCTGTCACCTAAAACGAAGATTCGAGACGAAATCGTCGGCATTGTTTCGAAGCCAAACTAATGTTAAGCATGACTGATGAATCAAGGATTAAAAAAACGCTAGGAGTGGAGAAGACAGTGAACAACTATCACCGTTAGCCATTGTCTAGATCAGGATTTAACTCCGGTTCCTGTTAAAAGCACTAACCTTTTAAGGCGTAATATATCTTTTTCAAACAATTCACGAAGCAAGCAAATAATACTCAACACCATTAACGCTAAGAATCTTATACCCCTGCTGCGCCGATGCCTGGAAACGGCATTTGAGTCGAATGGCATTTGAGACTCAGAATTGCGTTCGGACGCGGTAAAATTCTGTGGCGCTCCACGACGGTTTGCACAAGCAGTTGGAAACTTCAAAATTCGGTCACTGTATACTGCTGTGGCACTGCAGTCGTCCAGTTTTATTTTTGTCCGTTCGCTCGTTTTGTGTGTTTGTAGTAGTTACTCTTTTACGATTATAAATGACGGCGAGAAGGGTGCCTCCCATTGCAGCTTCCAGTTTCCTGCAAGGAAGGCTGCTCGTTTTTATTACAGCTTTAATACTGAGGGTGCAAAAACCGAAACCGACAGGATTGAGGGCGACAGCCATAATATGCAGCTACGCGAGCCACAGTAAACGAATGAAAATAAGAAAACTACTGCATGCAATGTGTGCTATAATTTTTGGACTGAAAACGTGTTATATTCGTAAAATTTTTTCCCAAATAATGGCCCTGAGCCACTGCGCAGGAGGATACAAGCGTTCACTCTTCGAAGCTCTTTCAAACTCTCGAATCCCTCCACTCCACTCCGCTGACTCGAATGACATTTGAACCGAATTTCGTCGAAACAATCAACGGAGCAGCGCGAGTATGGCAGTTGAGTAGAATTAAATTCTGTTCGACAGCATTTGAAACGTCCATGTAGAGAAGGCATTTAGCGAGAAAAGTACTTAATAAACCCCTGAACATCACGTGGAAGGGGAAGTAAGCAAGTCCGTAGGGTAAACTAACTCTACAAGTGCGTAACCTGACTCATATTACTCAGAAAAGGGGCGCTGCAGGTAGTGACGCCAAACTGTGGTCTCACTGTACTGACGAGGTCTCCAGTCTCTTGTTTTGGTAACTTACGCTCAGAAGTCCTATAGAGTAATATGTTAAAATAAGCAACAATAGGAAAATAATAACAATAAAACAAAAAGGAGATCACACCCGCTGGAGTAGAAGTGAAGCCCCAACTACTAAATTTTCGCAACTCGGTACTCATCAAGTGGAACTTTTCCTTTAAACCACCAAAGAAATAACGTTTATGTAGTAAAAAGAAATGTTGCTTACTTTCTGGAGTTTCTCTTTTCTTGGTAATGCATATAGTAATATAGCATACGTAAAATAAATGTTCGATTCTTAAGATATCAAAGCTGCCCTTAACGAATCCTTGACGACTGTTCTACGTAGATCTGTCAGCAGATCTGACAGATCTGTCAGAAAAAAAGAAGCAAGACTTGACTGTTGGGTATACAAAATACTCGGCTCAATATGCAAGCAATCTCCATACACGTGTACACAATTTCTTTCTACTTACATGATTCGGATCAATCCGCGCTCGGACATGGCGAAAAAAGGCGCTCATTAGACATAATCGTCACGGAAAGGAAGGGCCTCAACCGGGGCAATTTATTACATTTAAAGAAAATCAAAAATTTTGGCTTAAACTTGATCCACGTTCGTCTAGTGCACCAATATGATATGCCTTCTTAGCTGGCATTCGGCTGTTGAGTCTATATCACTATTATCTTTCAGCTCTCGCAAGAAGTTCGGAACCGGGCTCTGTTTACAGGCTAAATTTATCGACAATAAATACGGTGTAACTTGAGCAGGCTGCGCCTTTTTGCTTCGTCGTTAATTCTGTTAAAACGCCGGTTCATGAAAATAGCTCTCCGTTTTCATTGTGAAGGCAGCTCGTTCCAAGACAAGCTGGAGTACCTTACTTATTATATTTTTTTTTTGTTATTTGGTGGGTTTTGCTCTGGCTCCTTTGGACTTCAGATTCCTTGATCTGGACCAGAAACGAGACACCGCATCGTTCTAAGCATTCCCTTGGCGCATTAACTCTTGTGCCCCCTCTCCTTGTCCCTCTCGTCAAAGTGTGGAGCAACGGGCCACAAATACGTTCCTCTGGCCAAGCTCTGCATTTTTCCTTTCATGGTAATATTTAGCACCGGATTCTTGCTTACACGAACAGACGTAGTACAATAAACAATGAAGTGACAGAAGCTTCAAAATCACAATTTTTAAAAAACATATGCAGGTTTACTCATCACTCTGAAATTGGCCTCTTGTTGTTTTTATCTGGCGAAGCTTAATTTTGATTCGGCAGTTGTGTCGTAAGAGAGACCCGAATGAGACTTGACTCCTTAAATAAAACTTATCTCGCATAACATGAATGGAACAACATTACTAGCCACCCAGAGGTCTAGAGAGCGGCCAGCTTGTTTTAGTTTAAACGAAAACTTATACATTCCCTCTAGTTCACAGGTTTCGGAAATGGAAAGGAAAAAAAAATGAACATTACATGCAGTGTACAGCTGTTCTCTGCACCTATAGTGTCCGCGAGCAGAAATTGTTTTCAATTTTGTATTTGTGTAATTTAACTCCACCGTTTCGCTTTCAGATCTGCCAGAGTCGAGGCTTTAACGCTGAAGGAATGGGCGCAACATGCAGTTTAGAGATGGGTTCTCTTTACCTGTCTCATACTGACGTTAAATTTGTATTCTAACCTACATTTTTTGAAGTCTGCATGAGAAAAATTCACTACCTAGAATACCCAACGTAGTATGAAACGGCCGGACCCATCTATGGTGGCCTCAGGCCCTCCACGTCTCTTCCATCGGTCATCCATCGTCGGTTCTTATCTTATCATTTTTTATCTTATCATTCTAAAATTTTTCTTCCTCAGGTCCTTTCTCTTCCCTCCGTCTTCCTGTCTCATCTACATCGGGAACAGCCAGAGCTTCCTCTTATTCGTGGATGTCTCCAGTTACCGTAAAAGGTTCACCATTCTATTTTAACAATTAAAACCAAGCGCTACTGAAACAAGCACTTTATTGCTGGCTGATTGGCTTCTGCTTGTCACCTGAGAGCTGAGAGAAGAGAAAAAATTTAGCGCTCATTCATTTCACTTTTCATTTCAGCCCTCTCCGCTTCACTTCGAATCCTTATCATGTACGCAAGCCACTGAAAATATTATACGCAGAGAAATCGCAAGTTCCTCATATGCTGCACAAAATGCGAAGGTCCTGAGTCCTCTGCGCACGATCTGTCCATTTCTTTCTTTATATTCTTTTAACACACCTAATTATCCTCCTTTGCGGGCAAGCGAATTAGATACCAGTATAATTAACGCCTCTCTCTTTCATACTTGGCAGCGCGAAAGAAACAGGACCAAAGCGAACGTGGAGACAAAACGAGGAGTGAATACTCATCAACTAGCCCAATTTTCCGTTCATATTTTCCTCTCGCTTTCCTTCTTTTTTCTCTCACTCGATCTTTTTGTCCGGTATATGCGTTCGTCGGTTTAACCCACGCAGATGAAAGAAGCACACCAGAAAACGCCAGGAAAGAATGAATGATCTACTGAAATATACCTGTATAATTCAAAACCCCAAAAAAGAAATGATGAAAGTGAAAAGAAAAAAAGAAACCGACACAAGACGTAACGTGAAACCGGGCGGAATGGGAAGATAGATTCCGTGAAAAAAAAAAAAAAAAAGTGTCTCCCTCTCTCGATAGGTGAAGGACGACGACATTTCTCTTGCAAAGGCGCGGTTCCGAGCGCAGGCGAAACGCGCTGCTCGATGGGCGAGGGGATGAAACGAACAAGGAGGGAGGCGAGGAAAGCCAAGAAATACGAGGCGCCATTCGAGTAAAATATGTAGGGGACACGGGTAAAGGGGAGGGCGGGGGAAAAAGGGCGATAGATCTACACCCGGCGCAGAGCCCGAGTCGGGAGGCCCCGACGATGGATGGGACACGGAGCATCGGTGGCAGAGCGGCGAAGAACCGTGTCTGGCTGCCTCCCAGTCCGTCATTTTACTCGGCTTTAGCCTCCGGCAAAGGCGTCGTCGCTTTTGCCTTCCCCCACCCTCACACCCTTCTCTGCCTGCTCACTCGCGCTTTCTCCTTGAGCCGCGCCGACAGCGAGCGGAGACAGATTGGACGCGCGGCCCGCATCCTTCGTGAGCCCGCCGAGAGCGAGCAAGCAAGCTAGGCTCCGCTGCGCCGGAGCACGCAACGCGCCGTCGTCCCGACCCGAGCACCTGTTCGCGCGAAGCCGGTGGCGCCACGCGCACGCCACCTGTCGCGTACTGAGAAAAGCAATCTGTGGGTGTTGCGCCTCACACATGTCGGAGGCCGCCGCGCGAGAAGTAGGGGAAATAAAAAAAAGAAATGAAGAAGAGAAAAAGAAACGGAGCGACAGACGTTACGTCGTCGAGTGTTGGGAAACTCCTCGGAATCTGGCTTGTGAATACCACGCTAGACTTGTGCGTGTTGTTTTTGTTGTTGATTTTGTCTTTTTTTTGTGCCTTCTTTTCTTTTTGCATTTTCAACCGCACGAGAAACTGCGAGGGAGTGGGGTTAGGGCGCACCGCAGCGGAGCAAAAGGAGAAGCGGTAGATGTCGCCACCAGCGAGAAATTTTCATATCCCTCCCGGCCCAGTTGTTCAAAAGAACGACGGTGCTCTCAGGCGAGCTTCGAAGATAAATATTTATCGCCCAAACAAATGGGAAAACATCGCTGTGCCTGCGTGCGAGTTTAGGCCTAACTGCTTGCTGCGCAAGGTCAGCGCTAACCGACTGGCTGAATGTAAATTGCCGGTGCTAAATTTTTCACGCACATAAAGATTGACGAGTGCGTTTTATTGCCGGTAAAGAAAAGAAAAAAGGAAGACGAAGAATGCAGCTGAAAGAAGGCGGTGGCTGTCGACGGATAAATATCGCGGACGTGGAGTACGTTATGAAGGTAGGGTTGATTCAGATCGTTCCTTGAAAAAAAAAAAAAAAAGAGAGACTGCACATGAGGGACACTCGAATGTTAAAACAGGAACATAAACGATAAATAATTCCCAATACGTTTGCGCAGTCATCCAGGGACACAAAATAATTTCGCGCTGTGTGGATCGATAACCTGTTGCCCAACCGAATTGCGCGAAGAATAACTCCTCGCGCTTTGTCGAGTTAATCATCTTCCTTCTTTTCTCTTTTTCAGGGGGCTCATTCTTTAGAAGATCGGTCTGTGAAATGGCAACGCAAAAAAAAAAAGATATCTGCCTTGCGCCTGAAAACCTCTGAGATTATTTCTGTATTGCGTCTCGGCCAGCTTTTTATCTTTATATACCGATTATAACGCAATGCTAAAATTCAAAAGCACAAAACAAGAACAAGGAATATCGCAATAGTTTATTCAAGTAATAACTCCTTCCACACGTGTATTAAACGCGCATCGTTTTCAGTCCATTATTTAAGGGCCGAATCTCATGAGAATTTTTTTCTCCTTATAGAATGGCAAATTTACGCAATATGAAAATGTTTCGCTACGCAAAAAAGCTGCAAAAACTACCGTAGCACAGGGAAAGAAAAACCGGCGATTTAGTTCTTCAAGAAACTGAAACGTATAGATTTTTCATCAGCAGTGGTGAACCACAGAATGCGTTTACTGTGCCTGCAATTTTCAGCAACATGAAAAAAAAAGAAACCGATGTACTAAAACGGCTTACTCAGTCGTTAAGGACAGAACAACAGGCCATTAATTTCTTCATTCTATTCTAAATTTTTATTTCCTCTTCGTCGCTTGAAACAATTTTAATTGCGCCAGAAATGAAAATGGATTGGAAAAAAATGGTATCGTTGTATGCTTTTTTTTTCTGCACAGCTGCTTATTCTTTTTCCACATAAGAGCTTTTGAGCTATACTCTAACTCAAGCTGAATGAGCGCTTTGAAATAAAGCAGTGGTCAGGGAATACAAAGACAATGGACCAGAAGTTCTAGCTCTAAATATTGCCCAAGCAACCGCATGCTTTCAGGTGGAAGCGAATATTAGAAAACTCCGGCGCATCCCAGATAATCGTAAAAACGCAATTTTCCCCAACCAATCACATTCGAATTTTTATACTCAATCGCGCTAGCGAAAGGAGCGCTTGCTATTTTTTTTATTTTATCTGTTTCTCTTGATATTTCTGGGTTATATTCCTGGAAGGACAACTTAGAAGGTCTTTGAATTCGACAAGCTTAAAGGGATCAAATGTGTGCAGCTTTTAGGCAAAGCATGTGAACACTTTTTATGACAGCATTTGAAACGGTGGCATAATCGCTGAATAAGACCACGACGGCTTTCAGGCTTCTCCGGAAAGCACGGCGCCGGGTAGGGAGCCCCATGATGACGTCATGTACGGCGGTGCTATATTTCCAGCGAAGGAACGTTTGTTCGAAGGAAGAAAACAAGCGCCACTCAAGATCAAGCCCACGAAACGCTGTTTCCTGGCATCTCGACGACGTAAGGGAGGATGTGGGCAAAAGCCAGCTTAATTATCGCCTCAACAACAATGACGTAATCACCAGCCATTTCGCTCTTCTCGGACGTAGTGAGCAGAAACCCGAAGATTGCCGTGGATTTGATCGGCGATTAGGTCAACATTTTAAATGCCAGCGACGAAATACTAGCCAAGCTTTACTTTGAAGCTTCATATATCCGAATATTTGATTTTCCTCGAATTCTTAGAAAACTATTTCAGCTTCCTGCTACTAAAAAATGATTTCTTCCAAAGCGCTCTGTGCCCAGTTGTCTTTGATTCTGCGCCAAGCCACACGTCGTATTTTTGTGACTGCGAAGTCAACTTCCATGTTATATTTCTTAAAAATGTTTCGGCTAAAATAAAACTGTCGCAGTAGCTTCAATTGAGTTTCTCTCTGTAAAATAAAAGGAGAAAATGCATACCCCTTCCGCCATATCTCTGAAAGAGATCTCTTTGGCCACCACTTTAAATTAACCCACCCATGAGGCGCATTCTAAGCATGTAATACAAAACCTTTCTTTCATTTCAATACAATGCCTTTCTTTCTTGAGTGCATTCTTTTCGAAGAGTTGGTGACCTATCCTTTTTTAATTTGTGCTGACCACAAGAGAATATTTTACGTTTTCTGAATCTCTTGGTACATGATAAATGTACAAATGCCTTACATTTAGGAAACCGCCAGGGAGCCTCGTGCAAGAAATTTAAACATTATTCTTGGACAAAGGCGGACACAGAAAAAAAAAGAATAAGATGCTTATTTGAACTTATGAAAAAGAAGAGCGCGCATTTACTTCTTGTGGAAATTTTTCATTGCAATCTTTTGAAGCGCAAACTACTTCCCGTAAAGCGTTATTAAGAATAGCATCCCTTCTCATAATTTTTTTTTTCAGTCTTTCTACAATGGGAATAACAGCGTGCTCCCACACAATACCTATTTCTTTTGCAGTTCCTCATTAATCATTTCGAGGTAAGCGCAGCGGCTCGTAAAATGGATCAAATGTAGTTTGTCTAGACCGGTGTTTTAGATGAATTTCTTCTCCGCAGTTTTCGCGAGATTTCTACGCTAATATACTTGGAGAAGCGCATGAGGCTATTATCCTCTCAGGCTCACTGCAATGCTTAGTGTTTTATTCAGTGCAAAAATAAATTACGGCACAGATGCCGACTTTCGAGGCAGCAGAGAATTGTAAAGGCTAATGATGAAAAAATAAATGAAAAGGGTAATCCAATTCTTTAGCGCCACCTTTCTACTGATGCGCAAAAATTAATTGCTTTGAAAAGACACGATATGAATGGAGAAAGAGCGACCTAGCGTTTGCTAGGCTCTTATAACTAATGAAAACTGCAATGAAAAATAACTGCTGACTATGTCAAGTGCCATGCTTTTACATGACTGCTGCAGGGTAACGTGTAGAAAATCAACATTGCCTACCATCGCTTTCTTATCACAATAAAAAAAAAACTCTGGCCACCAAATGAAATACATATGCTCCCAGAAAATCTGGCATCTTGTGTAAAGAATATTTAAAAAAAAAAGAACATATCTCAAGAAACACAAAATATAAGCGAAAAGGCAGACAACGTGAGTCCGAAAGTAGGTACACCAATACCAAAGTTAGTAGAAAAAATTTGATGATCGAAGTATCTTTAAAGCTCCACATAAAGTTCATGATCAAGTAGCACTTCAACCTTCCCAGAAATTTTATAATGCCAAGTGCATAAAATGATGTCATACGAGAGGCCTGTTTTTAGTGCCGCAAAAATATTGGGCACACGACAGTCCCCACAATGAAAAAAACGGAGATAAGTAGGAAAGCGTTTGGCTGGCGAGTCTGCGTCCTAGGAAAGAGAGCATAAATAGTTATAAATAGCGCATAGAAAGAACGACAGGTTGCTTAACCACGCTCTTCATCTCTGAATAACCCGAGAGTCTGGCTTTGAGAAGCGCTTGTCTCCTGCATGCAGTGATTCGAACTCGGTACCCATCGCATCCGGGACAGGTGCTCGCTAGAACACCGTTTTTCCTTTTATTCTTAATTGCTGGGGTACCACAGCAGTCTTTCGGCGCTGTGTATTGAGAGCGAGATGAGGGCTGTCAGACCATCATGGTTCAGCATCCTAAGGCGACAGATCGTTTTTCTCTCCTTCGATCTTCGCACTGTTGGCCTAAGCGACGCCAATATGTTATGAGGGGCTTGTAGTGAAGCCATTTGATGAATTTCACTAGCCGTGCTAAGATGTTCGGTAACACTACATCAGTTTTTTTACCAACTTTAATTGGCTTTCTTTAAGTCTACATTTGTGAGGTATAGTGAGAAAAGGACGCTTCAAGCGCGTTCGGGCTATATGTGACGGCGGATGCACGCAAAGAGCATCAGAAACAACAAACTAAGGAAGAATCAACAGAACGGTGGTTTCTATTTCTTTGAAGAGACAAGACTTTCTTTTATGGCAGCGATAGTGAAACCAAACTTCCGGCAGCGGATTAGCACGTCCTGTAAGAACACTAAAGATGGGCATTTCACTGAGAGCCTTACACTTGCTGCGCAGATAACGGAAAGAGCATCAATATGTTATCTTGAGACGGCGAGAAGTTCGGTTAATTTTGCCTGATTAAGCATTTTTTTTAATTACGATGCACATGTTATTTGCACAAAACATTTATAACATACATAAAACACATAGGCATTGACACTTGAGTCACGGTCCTTAATTTTTTTTTCGGTAAGCAACGTGTTAACAGTAATTAAAATATCCATCCACGACGAGAGAAACTTGCAAACTCCTAGGCAGTGACACAAATAAAAGTTTTGTTGGTTGGTTTATGGTTGGTTTATGGGGTTTAACGTCCCAAAGCGACTAAGGCTATGAGAGACGCCGTAGTGGAGGGCTCCGGAAATTTCGACCACCTGGGGTTCTTTAACGTGCACTGACATCGCACAGTACACGGGCATCTAGAATTTCTCCTCCAAAGAAATTCAACCGCCGCGGCCGGGATCGAACCCGCGTCTTTCAGGTCAGCAGCCGAGCACCATAACCACTGAGCCACCGCGGCGGGGCAAAAGTTTTGTTACTCCCTGCTTTGTCCTCACAGTTCGACCCCCAGGTATAGTTAGTGCGCTCTACTTCCATACTCTCTGTTATTACATTACCGTAATCTGTCAATGGTATGAAGCTGTACTTTAACCTTTCCTCATTCCCTCTCTTTTTTCCGACTGTGCTGATAAGATAGAGAAGGTGGCAGGAAACAGAATTGTTTTAGCAACTAACGCGTCATTCGCGGAGCAGTCAGGCCTCGCTACTCGACAAGAAAATGAGTGCAATAAGACTGGAAGGAACAAGCAGCCCTCCGTATCGTACGGAGACACATTCCTGCTGGACCATTTTCTCGATCCTGAAACAAACTGCAGAGAGAAACTAATCACCTTCAAAAAAATGTGTATAGACCCGTGTACGTTCTTCGCAGGAGATATTCGAGCCTCCTGCCTATGCCAGCTTATGAAGTTCTAAGAGAGCTAGCAAATAAATGCAGAAATCAAAGAGCGTCGAGCGACTGAAGGCAACAAAGCACGAAATGCGGTAAGAAGGAAAATTTATTAACTTTTCCGAAAGGCACACGGCAAAGTGTGTATGATGGAGAGGGGGGGAGGGGGGAGGCTGTCGTGTGAAGAGTAGGGTGCACTTGTCGCAGTGCGACAAAGTGATTGAGCGCGAAGCAAGCAGGGCCTATTTTTTTTCCAGACCTTCCGCTTGCTGGCCTCTCACGTCAAAAAATAATAAGGTGGCGCGAGCGAACGCGCTTTATGGAGGTCAACAAGTGCTACTTATGGAACAAAATTTCAGATATATGTATATAAAATATATGTATCTTTTATACCTTATACTGCAATCATTCCTTTGCATTCATTTTATCTTGTTCTTTCCTATCTTCATGTACATCTTGTTGTTTTTATTTGAAATAAGAATGATGTGCGACGCGGTGAACTTGGCCTTTGACATTTGATTCCATGCCTTTTTCTTTCTTTCTTACGGTAAATGAGTCAAGATCTTTGGGAGGTGAAAACAATAGAAAGGAATAAAAGAGACGAAAACAATTTCTGCAGTCTAGTACTGAAGAAAGATTCGTCCATTCACAAGAGTGAATGTATACAGATACTACTGAATACAAATGATTTCAATGCGAAGCACTGCCAGACAAAAGAAGCTCGAGCCCGAACCTAAGAAATTGATTGCGGCTGGCTTTTACCGAGTCATAAGAGCGAATAAGGAAAAAGCAATCGTCCGTAGCTTTCAGAAAACATGCAAAAATTAAGAATGAAAAAAAGATGTAAAAAAGAAACTTTAAAAGCTACAAGCGACAATAAGTAAGTGGTGAATTAGGTTGCCCGTCGATTTCTAACTTGGGTGGGATGCATGAAATAACCTACAGGTGATGGCTACAATAGCATTATACACTTTTTAACGTCGTCGGCTGTGCACCCTTTGTTTCTTGTATAAGACAGTTCGAATTCAAATTTTCGTTAACGACTTGGTGCGCCGACGTCCGATCAAAATTTGAGGTAGCAAATACCTAGCTATTTGCTCTTATTCTTCTTACCACGCTCATAGATATACGACTTACGTTGTAAATGAAAATGCTTACACTGTGTAGAGAGCTGAGTGATGGTATTCAACATCCCCAAAATAAAGTGAACATACAAGGGTGTAAATTTTCGAATATGTCATAATTTGACCTTAAAAATGGTTACTGCATAAGTTTAAGAAATCGACGAGCTGAAAGGGGTCGAATGTGTGAAACTTACTGGTAAAGTATGCGAAATCCTTTCCGGCTAGCAGTTGGAATGGTGACGTAATCACCGATTGAAGTCGAGACGGTCATCAAGCTTGTCCACAACGCAGAGCTCTAAGTGGTGGGCGCATCATGACTTCATCGAAGGCATCAGTTCATTTCCAACACATGAACGCTTTCTTTCAAGGAAACAACCAACGCCACGGAAGGTAAACGTCTCCGAGCGTCGTTCGGCTTCATCCAACTAGGCACGGCAGGGTGTGGTTGGCGGCAGAGCAAATTTAAAATCTTACCTTCCGTGACGTCACACTGAATTTCTGCGCACTCCTACGGTGCTGTACGGAGAAGTCTTGAGTTTAATCGTCGATTACGTCACTATTTTCCTGGAATAGCGCAGAATTCTTAAAAAATGGTGCAGTTTCCCTGTAAGCAGCTGGTGCCGTCATTCATGACGTCTGAACACCGTACCAAAAACAAAAAAAAAACAAAAAACACAATGTTCGCTGAAAGATAACATGAACGCCCAGAATTCTTGAACACAAAATCCAGAAATTCTAACACAACCTACTGAATCTTTCACTTTCCTCACATGTCTTTGCTATCTGGTACAGAAGAGAAAAAAGTTATCTCAGCTCACCCACGGTCGATTTGTGCGAGGCAGCACTGAAAGCTTTCCCGAAAAAGCATTTCTCACTCCATTTTTTGCTGCACCGTAATGCAATCTTAAGACGACCGAGCGCGGAGCGTCTTCGGCGCTTCAGTGTTTCGCCTTCGGAAACACACACGCACACACACGAGGGCGCATAAGCGGCAAATTCAATTGGCAGCGCCGGGTGCAAGAGCGAAAACGCGGCGATCGCTCGGGCTCGCCTCGAAAGCCCGGTATTGTTGAAGAAACGCAAACACATTTGCGCATCGCGGGATCCCCTGTTGCTCGGACGTGTGCAAATAGCGGCCGCGCACCGGGCCATTGTCTCACGCTGCTCTTCGACGGTGGCACTCGGTCCCAGCCTCCACCGGGCTCGCACTGCGAGTCCCCTTTCGCGCCTCGACCTGCCCGTGCAGCGGGGCTATGTTTACCCCGGGCGTTAGCTCACCCCGTCTCGATACAGGTGCGACGGAAAAGAGCGACTGGCGTACTCCTGAACACGGCCTCAGAGACACGTGGCAAAATTTAAGTTCGTTTCTTCCCTTTCTCTTTTCGAAACCCTTTCAAACGCCTCTCAAACTTCATATTCAAAACAATGCTTTTGTTTATCCAAGTCTTAAGAAAGCCAGTCAGTTTTGCAAACAGAGGGCCGCACACGAATGAAATCAGCTATCTACTAACCTGGTATCATCAGCATCTGGAGATGAGTTTTAGTGTCATCTTCCTGATATCACTTGCGCAGCCTCTAGCCATAAGTTTCCGCAGTTTCAACATGCTTGCCTCACATTGTGCCTTTTCCTTCATTGTGCATGGATCGGTTCCACTGCTACATTAGTCTTGAATTGTGCTGCTAATGTGTTTTAAATAAGTAACTAAAGTAGACATGTTGTAATTACTGGTAATTGTTCTCCTGGCATGTAGACAATTTAGTCGCAATAGCTGAGTACTGAATCGTCAAAACACTAGGAACTGCTAAAATAAGCCCCGAAGATTCGTAAACATAACCGTAATTACAAGCCGGCACTGGAATGGCGACAAAGAATGTGCACTCCATTCACTGGCTAAAGCACCCTAGCTGCTTTACAAAAAAAGCTAAGTTGGTCTTTAAAAAATTACTGCTAATTACATCGCGCTCCAAGAAAAGAGACCTTGAGTTCGCCATGTGCACCCGGTGCTAAAAGATTACGGGGCAGGCGAGTCGCGAAGAACGTGAATTTTGTACAAGCTAGTCATCACATGCAACCTGAAATCGAAACTTGTAGTATGCGTTTTATTGCGACAGTGCTGGAGAGGCTTGTCAGCCAGGTGGGTTGGCACACACAAACAAACAAAAGAACAAACAAACAAACAAACAAACAAACAAACAAACAAACAAACAAACAAACAAACAAACAAACAAATAAAACATTTTACACCCGAGAACGGGATTCTAACCAATGGCGGCGCGAACAGGACAACTTCGCCGGTCACTTCATTAAACAATGGCGCCATCTACGCTTTTTTTTTATCGTCTTCATGCTGTTTATTACAGTGACACAATATTCTATGTACATAAGCTATGTAGAAACGCAGTAAGTAACTACTCGAAGTAAGGTAGCAAGAAAAAAAAATAAGTTGGTTCGCTACTCAAGCAGAAAACCTTGAGAGTGCGCCGTCGGTCCCGCGGCTACATACCTGCCGACGCGAGCTAGCTGTCTCCGCCGCCGGCCACGAGAGGCCTCTAGGCGCCGTCGGCTGTCTCTGACGTTGCTCGAAAACGCACGCCAGCGCCACGGCACGTGTAAGCGCAAAGAACCAAAGAAGACGTACAAAGTTTTTTGACGTTCAGCCCGGCCGACGTGCTTTCGCGTTCTTTCGGCCCGATGAATTTTACGCTCCTGATGTTCCTCGGGGCTCCTGCATCTTTGCGCGGGCCTGCCCGCTTTTACCGCCATCTGTAGCCTGCAGCTAAACGCGGCTGTGCGCTCCTTGGGCTGCCTGGCTTCCGCATCTGTGACTACCCCTGAACGGAGCGCTGGCAGCTTCCCTTAGAAGCGCACCCGAACCCAGAAAGCGTGCAATCACTTTCACTCCCTTTCATTATATTAACATAGAGCTCTACAGCGACGCGTGGAGTGAATGTATTTGTTTGCTTGCCGACGTCGTGTTTCTATCAGAGGGATTTATACTTTTATGGCTTATTACGTAGTCTACTTGTCGTTAGTTGGCTTTTCTTTGCTCTACTAATATGCAGTTGTTTCGTTTAGAACCAAAAAACCAGTTCCAGTATAAATGACCAAGTAAAATCATGACGCAGCGTACTGCTGATCTTTCAAGAAGGGCGAACTGCATCAGGCAAATTACACGGCCGCTGGGAGACGGCGTCGTGCTCTCGTACTGGATTCCTACTTCGCTGACGTTTCTCTAACACTTTATATAGCTTTAAGCAGTTTTTTTTTAGAACTCTAGAGCAGCTGAATTCGAAGTTGAGGAACTTCCACGAGTCTGTAGCTTTTAAAATTAAGCATGTCTCCCAGAGACAACGCAAATACCGCGGTCATGGTGAGGAGCCTCGCCAGCTCGACTGATCCCGTTAATAAATCTGTAGGCTGTATATCTGCATTGTCTTTTTTCGGTTTGACCCTTTCAGTGTGCAGTGTTAGTATAGGTCAGTTTATCTTGGCTTTCACTTCAGCTCTACTCTAAAAACCTGTCTAATGTTTCAGAAGCTGGCATCTCTATGACACTCAACAGTAAAAAAAAAAAAAAAAGAAAGAGAACAGACTTAAAGCAAAATGCCAGAGAAGCGAGCATTTTATAACGGCGTTCACGTGACCTAAAAGAACAGCAGCTCGGCAATTTTCGTGCAGGCGGCGAGCGTTAGCTGCAGAGGTCAGGTGCCGCAGCCAACAGCACGAAAACAAGTAGACGGGACAGCGTGAGAAGCTTCCTGTAGTTTTTCGTTGTTCCTCTCTTTATTTGATTCCCGAAGAAGTAATGCTCTGTTCGCTTTGCTTATTTTTGCACGCGTGCTCGTAACTGCGGGCAGTCGTATAGACTCCTTTGTTTATACCAAGTTTTACGACAGCGCCTGCTGCGTCTTAAGAGGACAAAAATTAACGATAAGAGAGCCTAAAATTCAACACAGACAACGGTTGCCATCAAAGGCACGTGGCGAAGCCTTGTGGAGAAAAAGTATAGTGTCCTCTTTGAAACGAATGCAACCTTATAACTTATATCTGGAGCAGTATTAGGCAAGGAATTCGTTAAAACTCCTCATGCGTGAAAAGCTCCAGAGCGAAGTTATGTATATGTGCGGGCACCGGAAGATTTCAAATGTTTGTTTCACGTCTGATCCTGTACTATTTTATAATAGTTTGATAAAAGGAAAACACGTGGTCTTATACAGACGGTGCTATAACTGAGTCTGCCCCTTGTTTGTTCCCTCACGTACCTTTTCCTGTCTTTGTCTTTAAGCTTCGAAAAAAAAAAAGCTTACTTCAGGGGTTTTTATAGCCAATACTAGCAGTCACCCGTGCCTGTCATAGCGCCCGCAAGGAGCGCTTCTGCACTCCTACTGTACGTCAAAAATGCCATGACGCTTTATAACCAATTCAACGGCGCACATGTCTCTGAAGCAACTGCACAAGGCCGCGTAGTCTAAACCCGAGCCCTGTAAAACAAATTCTAAAGCACAGCGAGAGTTTAAGCACCGGTAACTCGGCTAGTGCTTCTTCTCACCGTCATTGTACACATAAACATATCGTTTCGGTCACTTCGTTCAAAGCGAAATGCATTCAGTCTTTTTTTGTCATGCTCTTACTGCTCTTCTTAATCTCTTGCCACGTGTCGCCGTCTATAGAATATCAAGTTGCGTTTTTTCATTATTTAATATTTTTGCTTTCCCCTTTTGTCAGAGCGTCGCTTTTTGTCCGCGCTCACAACAGCGAAATAAACGCTCTGGAAAGGATAGCCGCCAGGGCGGTGCTTTGCGCTGCACATATAGTTCAGTTCCCTTTAACAACACGCGGCAGCGTGGATTGTTCGACGTCTTCCTTTGTTGCAGCGAACGATAACCTAATCCCTCAAGCAATGGCTTTGAAATAACAATAGCGCAGGTTCTTCTTTTTGTTCTTTTTAACTTCCTTGGCTTTATAGGTTGCCCTCACGCGACAGGATTCGCACCCACATTGTGGACTTAAACCTCAACTTGTTCAGCCGCCGTAACAAACTACGTAGCCGCAGAAAAGGTCGATAAGCCGTTAAAGCAGCGAAGAAAGTAAGGACCCCCTCGCCGCGTATAAGAAAGCTTTTCAGCAGAAAGCGCGGGCCCAGGTATTAGCACGGAGCCCGGTACGAGCGCGTTCGAACGAAGCCTTTTTTGGCGTGCAAGGCTCTGCGTTTCGTTTTTTTTTCTTCTGTGTTGTTTATTTTGTATGTTTCTCTTTATCATCCAGCGGTGTTCCGCAAGTCCTAAAACTGCCTGCTTTCGCACCTTTTACTTTGCAAAGTGTTCCTTTTCTTTATTTCGGACAATTCTCGTGTATACTGCGTTCTACATAGGCGAGCTACAGATCTGCGAAAACTCGGACCACCTACGTAATGGCTCATCGTTTGCTGGGACACTTTCGACGTCACGAGCCAGTCACGTCAACGTAGATCACGGCCAGCTCACAATCTGGGGACTGCAAATTCCATTAGGGAGCGCTTACGTTTATTCCCCGGCAAGGAAATTGGAAAAAAAAAAGAAGAACCGAAAGAAACGAAGCTCTAGTGACTTAGATGAGAATACATGGCTGGCAGGAATCCTTTTATCCTGCTCGTACGCATTTAAACTTCGGACGTTCAGCGTTGCGTATTCCACCCTACATTAGCCCTGCAGAACGCATTTCACTCCGCCTTGGTCATCTCCTGCAAGTTTCCCGTCCGCAGGCTCATACCACAACGTTTGCTGCATCATTCTTTCCTCGCTCAGCCAAAGACTGGAACGGCCTTCCTCACGACGTTCCTGCAACCACCTGTCCATCTTCATTTTCGAATTGTATAGCTGCCATATTTAACAAATAACATCTTTGTACATAAAGTTTGATTCTATTTGTACCCACCCCTTATGTAATACCCCCTGGGGGGTTTTCAAGGTAATAAAGTGAAGTGAAGTGAAGTTCAAAGCGTATTTTGTTTTTGTTTTTCTGTCGGTCTGATCTTAATAAGTGAAAACTAAAAATTACCCCTTCTGGTCCTACCGTTTGCGGCACCGAAGCTCTTTCAACAGTCTTGAATAACCATTTGCGTCGATAAATTGACGCGATTAAGTCTAATCTCTTAACCAGAGCTTTCGCACTGGAATCTTATAGCACACAGCTGGTTCTACCGGTTGCCTTGAACACGCACCGTGACTGGCACGTGCCTCTAACGAAGATATCTAAAACCCGCGCTTTAGCCAGACAACTGTACTAATAACCAACTGAAAAACTAGGATCGAGTCAACGCAAACTCCCTTCAATGCTGCCGCAAATCTCGCACAGTAAAAAAATGGTGGACCGTTTCGTTTTCTCGACCAACACGCTGAGCCACGCCACGTGTCCAGTTATAAAATCGGCGTCACCCTATGGCACCGGAGTCCTGCGACTGGAGAGGAACCAAACTGCTTCCAATATACCTACCCCGACCAGAAAGCAATATAGCGGAAGCACGGTTGCAACATGTCCAGCTTCTTGTCGGCGAAGAAGAATGGAGCGGAAAGATTAAAGTGCAGCAGGTTAGAGATGCACCGCCATATACGTGCCTACTTCACGGAGCCTACGACATTGCGAAAGCAAATGTATTTATTTACTTTTTTTCGTAAAGAAAGAACAGAAGAGAGCAAAATGATGGAAAGAAGATTACTGCCAGGTTCGAGAGAAGAGCCCGTTAGGGAAACCGAAGGGTGAGGAACGACAAGAGTGCAAGAGAACCCACGGATCAATTTCTAGTTCTGCTTGTCAAGCCTGGACTTGCTGCCTATATGCGCTTGCGAAAGAACCGCCGCCGGCTGTGGAGGCTCTTGTCCGGTTCGCGATCTGCGCGCCTCCCTGCGCTGAGTCGGTGCAACGGACCAGGCGGCGGGCATCGCACGAGGAGCCCGCGGTCTCGTTTCTAGAGCAGCCGCTCACCGTCGCTCTTGAAAAAGCAATATAATCTAGCTCCCATGTGGCGGCGAGTCTGCACATAACGTGCTTTTATTCTTGTCTATAATTCTTGTTGTGTGTGTTTGTGGGATAAAATATGAATTGGAGCACGATGACATCCACTATAGCCAAGACACGTGCAGACTGCCTTCGTTTCTGTTTGACAGCCTTAATCAGAATATTTTTCTCAAGCCCCGGCTCTACCGCGAAGGTAGATGAAAATTTTCGCCGCCAAGGTACAGTAGTTCTTTATGAGTCGATCCCGACCGCTGCGGTCGAATTTCTATGGAGGCGAACTTCTAGAGGCCCATGTGCTGTGCGATGTCAGTGCACGTTAAAGATCCCCAGGGGGTCGAAATTTCCTGAGCACCGAACGATCTTTATGATTTGTTTTCCTGCTCCGTGCTATGCGAGTCTATGTCTTCAGGAACAGGAAACATCGCATGACGCATATTTCCTTGAATATTACATAAATGTTAAATATATGCTTAAATAAATATCTATCAGTAGATAAAAAATATTCTAAATAATTCTGTGGTGAAGCGCGGGAATCCTGGAATTATTTGGCCGCTGAAAACTGGAAGCAACCCAATAGAAAGCCTGCTCAATAATTGCTACCCACTAATTGCAAAGGTGGCTTAATTGAAGCTAGGTGAGTACCTTCCGACGTCCAGTGGCGCTTAGGCTGCAGAACTGGTGCGTCTTTGAAACACGCCTCAAGAAAGTTGTCTAAAAAAAGCCCGCGGGTTCTGACGAAGATATGCATTCTCTACATAGCGTGGAATTAGAAATTTTGCCTTTTTTTTAAATTTGCTTTCAACATGTGAGAGTTATGAATTCACGATCTCCATACAAGCGACAAACTCGTGTCTAATTTGATTTGATTTCATTTATTGGGGTTTAACGTCCCAAAGCAACTCAGGCTATGAGGGACGCCGTAGTGAAGGTACCCGTCTTGCGTGTCCTGAACACGTAGTGAAGGGCTCCGGAAATTTCGACCACCTTGAGTTCTTTAACGTGCACTGACATCGCACAGTACACGGGCCTCTAGAATTTCGCCTCCATGGAAATTCAGCCGCCGCGGCCGGGATCTAACCCGCGTCTTTCGGGCCAGCAGCCGAGCACCGTAACCACTGAGCCACCGCGATGGGTTCAAACTCGCGTCTAACTTCAATCTTTCAAAGGTACAGTCATGAGTATACCTACAAAAACGTGGAGCACGGTTTCTTTTTTTCTAGTTTTTTTTTTACGCGAATGCGTTCGGGATCCTGATCAAATGCCGGAAAACCCATCGTCATCATCGTCAGCGGTAGCGGCGGCGGCGGTGTGAGCAAAAGATCCCCAGGGAAGTAAAGTAGGTAGCAACCGTCTTTGTAGCAGATTGACCAGTTATGTCACGTGACCTCTTAACGTCATCACGCTGGTAAGTAAACTGACCAGCGTGAGAGGTGGCAGTTGAATTGATGGTTGGGTGCGAGAGGTTGCTCGGGAAGAGACATCTGGCCAGGTCTGAAAAGCCGCACCGATGGCAGCACCTGCCATCGCAGGGCAGGAGCTCATCGCTTAACCGCTGCACCACTGCTCCAGGCATGGTATGAGGACTTCCAGGGATTTATGAATGCAAAGCATGAGATGACCAATTCCCCATATATTAAAGCGGATCCTAAGGGTTGCCTCCAATTTTTAGTCTTCCGTTGACACATGATTGGCTTTTCTATGTCCTCCCATCTGGCTCCCTCTAGCCTCCCTCTCGAAATGGAGCGCATTCACCGATCGTCATGCGCAATACAGCTCATTCTTGTGGCAGTGAAAGTAGTAAAGAAACAAACACAAGAACAAAGTGACGAAGGGCAGAAGCATCGATCGCCAAACATGACCGCTCTGTGATCGTATTACACTAATGACATAGCATTGAGCCAGTGTTGCGCATACTTACAGTTCACAGGAGAAAATGCTAAGAACCTTGGTCCGGATTCGGTCCCTAAAACTTTACAGGACGACAACGTGGGGCAGACCTAACTTGATGCGCCATCGCTACGTGCATTCTGAATAGTTTTTATAGGGGTCCGAAGCAAACTGCAATAATGTGGACTACATAGTGTGCACGACATTTAAGGATTTTGCCTAACATTTAAGATTTTGTCTAAAATTTCACGTGTCGAGTTCGTCGAATGATTCTATCGCGTAGTTTTATTATTGGCTGAAATACCAGCGGCGACCAGTGGCTGTGCGCGAAGGCGTACGAGACACTCATATTTGAGGAACGTGAAGGTGATTCCCAACTTCGTCATTTGAACGTTTGGTTCAATGATTAAATGCTTACAGGCAGCTCCGGCATGGCCGCTGCTATGCTCCAGCAAAAAGCGCTACTCGAATGGCCTTCAGGAGATAAAGTCCACCTAAATCACATGGCTCTGGACGAAATAAAGCGAACCATGCGCCTCTAGACGAGCGGATATGGGATTGTCGACTTCTGGATGCCAAAGATGCCCCAGTACTGACCCAGCCATGAGCCATACGTGCCATGAGTACGTAATCTACCTTGAAAGTACTGCACTTCGGAGCATTTCACGCCTATTTCTAATCCTGGCTTCTGGAGAAAGATACTTTTATTCTCATCTTCATTCCTCACTTGTCAGTCGCGAAAACTTAATTACTTTTCGCAGCCTTCACATCTTTTTTACGTTGTCCATTGTGCATCTGAACAAATTCTCTTCCGTCGTATATAACGGTGCTGTAATGAACTAACAAGAAGCATTTACTCTCGCAAAAGTCAGCCCACTACTGTGCAATGCGTGCGAAAATGCGGAGAGGCGTTTCGTAGTTTGCAGTTCGAAGAAGCCTTTCCAAGCATGAGATTACTTTACCTTAAGTTATTAATCTTGCTTGTTCACTTTGTGCTCATCCCTGCTTTTGACCAAAGTTGAGGACGTTGATGCAATCACAATGCAGCTTTCTTATATCTGGTCTCTGAATGTGTGTGTAACTTCTAAGCTACTTTCGAACGCGAGAGATTTCGCATGAACATGCCCAGCACGAATTGTGAGATTCGTGTGCTGGCGTGCTTACGTAAGGTTCTCTCTTCATTTTCGTTTTCTTGCGCCGCCGTCTGTATTGGCTTAGTACGCAACAACGTGGGCAGTTGAACGAACGAAGGAAACTCTTTCCTGACCTTTACATCGAGGCTTGCAACAGTAGAGGGTTTTGCCCTGATAATGGACTAAAAAGATTACTCCTGGTTATTGCCTTATGCACAAGTTTCGAAGCCCACGCACAATGAAACTTCTTGCTGCATTATTTAATTTCACAATGCAGTAGTCGTGCTTCAAGAATAAGAATAATGAATATATTGGCAACTATGCTGCCAATGTTGATTTCTGTTTTAGTTACGTCAGAAATGGTCCGTTTGAATGCAACAAGCTATGAAGCTTCCGCAGCAACAAAAATTTCGGTATGTCCGCAATAAAGTCTACGCTTAAACTACTGAACTTCTGGTATGCATTTTATGGCTTGTTTTATGCAGACATTGCAGTACAATCAAGCCCCGCTAAACTGATTTGGTTTATAACGGAATAATTAAACAAAGGAGTATATATTCGTTCGGAAGCATCCCATAGAATTCTGTGTTATCTCGTGTTTACAAACTAAGATTTTCAAACAACGGCGCATAACTAACCCAAAGTAAATCCGATTGCCTATTTAGCAGAATATATCGATTTTTTTTACGGGACGCAACAATCCTGCAGCCATTTGATGGAGAAAATTAAGATTACCCTGCGTTAACGGCCTTGATCGACAGTGATTAGATCCGATCGACGTGTCGGATCAACACGTCGGTCGGACTTTACAACAGTCAAATGCGTTTCCTCGAAGGCATGGTGTCGTGACTCCCCTTTTTATCATATCTGCTTTTGATATCGTTCTGAGCCTGTGCTGACAAAACTACGTAAACTTTTTGTTCTTCCAACAAATCTCACTTGTAAGCGTGCTCTCGTCCCGTCTTGTCCTTGCATGTAAATGTCTTAATCTTTTTCTTTTTTTGCGCACCCCACCTTTTCACCGTCATCAACCAGCTTGCCCAACAACGAATCCTACTAAACAAGGGCGAACGTGCTAGCGCACCTATAGGCCGCATTTAGATTAACCAAGTAAATCGGGGATCATTTGTTTCCTCAGCCACCTTGCAGCCCGTAACAGGCGCCTTAAGACTTGTGCCTATTTACATATATGAAGGAACACCTTAAGGACAAGGCCCTCCGTGTGAGGGTCACTGGTGGGGTGTACCGTTCGGATAGTTCCACCGTGGTATGCTCACACAAAACTGCGCGTATGGTTGAAATGCGTCACCGCAGGTGGGGACTCCACGAGAAAGTTATCTGTTTCGGCGAAAGAAGGCATTTCAAACTTGCATCTAGATGTAACTCCTAGGCGTAGCAAATATGGTGAAACTTATTAAACACTGCCGTTCCTGCATTGAGGAGCCAGTAGAAACTATGCTATAATTTCAGTTTCACGAGATAGGTTGTATCAGGAAAGATGAATGGAGGGGGCGGGGGCGGGGGAGGGAAAAAAAAAAGGAAGGCTGAAAGGAGTAAAGAGAGGATCTTTCGAGCGCAAACAAGTGATATCGCTTGTTTCATGGGTCGTGAGATGCCTTCTAGCAAGTTTCAGTCACAGACGTTGAGTGGAACATAAATTAATGTCATTCTGAATGCCGTCCGAGAATCTTCTCGCCATTTCCGCCAGCATCAAGGGATGCCAAGGTGGCACTTGCCCCCGTTATTTTGACGTCACCAATCCCTCTGGTTGTTCATCGAAACAACCACAGCTTGGTGCCGGACCGACATCATCAGGAATGTGGTAGTCCAGGTTAGCCGATCGACCGTGACGTCATAGTGCACTTCAGTGCTGTCGCCGACCCAGACCGAAACTTTCGATACAAAGTCTTTTGTAATTAATTACTAAAGCTGCGCGCTGGTGCTTCGAGCTCATTGTCGTGATCACTAGGCCCGTAGGCTTCGGTCAAGGCACGAAAACAGGCATGAAAAAATTTGAATCCATACCCCTTCAAAACAAAAAAGGAGGTGAAGACAAATGACAACATGTATGTTCATTTCAGTCCGCAAATGTATCTTTTTTTAACTCCCGGCGCACGCGCCCTTTATTATTGGCAAGTCCTGCTATTGTTCTCCCCAAGCAAGCCTTTCGGCGGTCGCCTCCACCATAAATGCGTCCAATTTCGAGTCAAGCGGCCCGCCGGGCTTCGTTTTGAAAGCCCGGAGCTTTTGTGTGGCACTCTTCGTGCGTGTCTGCAGTTTTGTGTGTTTCTGTGTGAGAGAACGAAGGAAATGAGAGGACGAGGGGCATGGGGAAAGGAAAGAGGGGAAGGTGGGGGGGGGGGGGGGGGGCAGGAGGGCTTTTGTTGCTGCAGCCACCGCAGTCGCACGGCTGGTCACTCGGCCACTTCGCCCGCCTCTCCTCAATCTCTCTTCAAAAACTAGTGGGACGGTGTGCGCGCCTCGCAGTTCGCTCCATTAACTTTCGTCGCCTTGCTCCGCGCTTCTGTCTCTTTCTTTCGTATTTCTTCGTACTTTCTCCGCTCTGGGTTCTTCAATCGCAATCACCCGGCACGCCCATCGGTTCGGTTTGCTCCACCACAATCGCCGTTCGATACTTTCATTTCCAAGACGAGGAACGAATGACGATGATGAAAAAGAAGAGGGACAAAGTGAAGAACAAAGGACTCGAGCCGCGGGCGGAAAAGTGTAAAGTAAACACAATCTCAGCTTCCTTCGTGTTTTGAAAGCCACAGATTGGAAGATGAATTTCCCCAAGAGTTTCCGTCTCGGTAGCTATTACCGGCTTCAGCCTTCACCTCCTTTCAATCTTAGTTTTTTTCTTTTCTGGCTTTATCTGCTATATTTTTTTTTGTTCACTCATCCACATCTTTCGCTTTCTTTCTTTCTTTAATTTTGGCTCATACGGAAGAGACAGCTTCTGCGGGGAGAAACGGCATCAGAACAACGGGGCCGTAGAGGGAGAGGAGGAGCAGCCAGGGAGTGACGTCTTCCAACAAAGCACACTTGGCGGGAACGTCCTCCGAGTGGCGGCTCGATCATTCCCTAAGGGCCTGGGCAGCAGCCGGTTCTCCTCTTCGATATGCATAACACTTTCGGTTCCAATGCATGCGCGTGCACGGCCGTGTAAAAAAGGATCGATACGGCGGCAGTAAGCCCGAGGGTCAACCGCCTCTCTCTCCCATACCCGCTTATCAAAACATACTACAGTGAGAATCACTCTCCCGGCGCTCCTGCCTGCAAAGGTGCCGTGCACAAGGGAGATAACACCTCTTTTCCTACAGTGATGATTATATTTTTTTTCTTCGGAAACTGAGTTGTTTGCATCGTCTGGGCTACACTTAATTCATTTCTTTGTGTGTGCGTTTGTGTGTGCGCGTGTCTGGAGCCTCCCACGCGGTCAAGCAGCTTCTAGCCTGCCAACTGCCCGCCACCTGTGTTGCCATTTTTTTTTTTTCAGCTGACGAGTAGTCACCTGGTTTCAGTGTAGATGCCGCAGCATGTACTACGAGATATCAGGAAGCGAAGCGAAAATTGCTGTTTACGCATTTCTGCGATGACAGAACTCATAAAGTTGGCGACAGTCTATGTGTGTCTTCTCCAGGCCTGCGTCCCTTTTTGGCTGGTTTTTCTCATTTGAACATGTATGTATACCGACTCGCCCAGCAGTTCACGCTAGTGAACTCATGTTCCAGTATACGTTGCTTTGTCAACTCCCAGCATCCAAGAGCGTTCTCGGCTCGGAGCACGCAGGTGTGGCGCGCGACGAAAGGGTCAACATGAACGTCCAATGAAAATGTCACTCCATGACAGACAGACGCAAACACACAGAAATTTTTAGCGATGCGGAAAACAGGTCTTCTCCTTGAAGTTGTTTACTAAGAGGTCCCCTTCACTGCGCCTGTATGTTGCCATTTGTTGACTGATATGATTGAATTCTGCTTGTGCTTGTCCACCTATTATAATTCAAACTATCTTCATCTTTGTGGTGCATATGTCATCTTGCTGCTTTGTCTGGCCTCTAGAGGTAGACTATATAAGCAATCTTCGTTTGCAGTTTCAGTACTTCTTGAGATATTGGTGAGCCCTTCTACCACGTCTATTGTTATAGCACCAAAAAGAATGACTGCATGCAGAAAAGAACTCTTTTTAAGGCACGTGTTAAGAAATATAGAGCTAAGAATCCAATCTTCTCTACGGCTCAGCTATACATGCTACACTTTTACAAGAACAGCTCGTGAACCTAAGCCGATATTTATATCGATTTTTTGCAGACTCTTGAAAATCTTGCAACCGCACCGTATTACGAGCAGCAACGCTCAGCTCGCCCAAGAGTGCAGTTCGGGCATTCAGGCAGTGCTAAACAATGCGCATTAAAAATACCACTAATCACTGATTCATTTCACACCTAGCATTGAATAACTTAAACAGTTGAAATTAAAGTTGAAATTAGGCAAAAATTCAATTAAAATTCTTTAACGTAGACGAAAGTGTCATAACATGCCTAGACTTAACGTATGATGTATTTATGAAACCTTGCTAGTATACTTTTGGTGATTAGAACATGGGAAGCAATGTTCCGTTTTCAGCTATGTCTTACCAGTGTTTAAAACAAACTTCCTGCAACTTGTCTTATCTAGAAGCCGAACGAAGCTCAACCTAGATTGTCCAATAAAAATACAAATATTGCTTTTTTGTGCCATGTGAGAGACTTAGGCCCCAAACTTAATTACCGAAGAACGTTATTCCCCAATCGCAGAGATAACTGTATCGTATGTGCGACGGGCAGCGTGCGCAAGGCCGGCTGAAACGGGCAACTGATAAGCGTTATGAACCGAAGTGCTGCGCTTGCCCCCTCGCCCTACTCGGGGTATAAATACGCGCTGCTCAATAAAGCTGGGTCTTTTTGCCCCCTGGCATTCGACGTGTCATGACTTCGATACATGGTGTCAGAAGTGGCCGACGTTGACGCCCACTTCTTGGAAAATCTGCACAGACCAAGGAAACAAGCGGCGGGATGGATTTCCTACGGCCACCGGATGCACTTCGCCTCAAAGGAGACATTGCAAAGAACTGGCAATTGTTCAAGCAGAAGTTCGAGCTATTCCTGACGGCGACAGAACCCGCCGAAAAGCCGCGACCAGAAGCAACGAAAACTGCGCTACTGTTGACCACCGCAGGGGAAGAAGCCATTGAGGTATTTAACACTTTCACTTTCTCCGAAGGCGAAAGCAGCAATGACTACGCCACGGTAGTCAAGAAGTTTGACTTGTACTGCGAGGCGCAAAGCAATGAAGTGTACGAGCGCTACTTGTTCAGGAGGCGTGTGCAAGAACCAGGTGAACCATTCGAGCACTTTTTGCGGGATTTGAAGACTGAAGCACGGCTCTGTAACTTTGAAGGGTTACTCGATTCAATGGTCAGGGACCAAATTGTTTTTGGCAGAAATGACGGAGAAAATACGTGAAAATTTATTAAGAGATAACAAACTGACCCTACAGAAGGCAGAACAGATTTGCCAGGCTGCCGAAGCAAGAGCAGCACATCAAGAAATGTGGGAACAAGACCATAAGCAAGTGGACAAAGTTCAGAAGATGCGCTCTGCCCTCGTCGAGAGCCGCAGTCCTACAACTGCCAAAGGTGCGCACGGACACACGCACCGCGGAGCTGTCCTGCCTTTGGGCGTACGTGTCACAACTGTCATGGAAGAAACCACTTTGCCGTCTGTTGTAAATCAAAGCAACAAATCCACGAGCTCACAGGAGCCGAGGAGGAATTCGACGTACTGGATGTGGCTTTGCGCAGCAAGGTCAGGGAGCGCGACTGGCTTGTTCAAGCAAACCTTGGCAACTGGTCGGTGAGCCTGAAAGTTGACACCGGTTCGCAAGCCAATATTCTACCCCTCAGTGTCTTCAACAAAATGCAGCCAAAGCCACAACTGCAGCCAAGGTGCGCGACTTTGCGGTCCTTCGGGGGAAGCAAAATTCAACATGTTGGCACAATTACATCGCAAGTGAAGCTAAACGGCCTCAAAGCTGTCCTGCTGACAACTCCGCTGGAAGGAGCAGAGTCACCAGCAGAGATCCTTCAGGACAGAAAGCTCCGAACAACGCTGCCAAGCATTCAAGATGGTCCTGGTCTACATGTTGTCAAGCATCGTCAGACAACGAACAAACGGCAAGCACTACCACCTATGCACCAAGGGGACATCGTGCGTGTGAGGAAGTTATTCTGCGACAAAAAGGCAAGGGTCGTGCAGCGCTGTGCAGAACCCAGGTCCTACAATGTTGTCACAGAGGACGGAAGACTCCTGCGTCGCAACCGAAAGCATTTGGTGCCTACGAAAGAAATCTTTCAGCGTGAACTTGATGACGACAGGGAAGACACCTTAAACAGCGCATCGCAGCAGCGGCAGCAGCAGCAGCCGCACTACCACCACCACCACCACCACCACCACCAACAGCAACCGCCGCAGCAACCAGTAACGTCTGATGGTGATGCAGTGTCAAGCGCCCCGGTGTTAAGACGATCGCAGAGACAGCGGGTACCCCCGCGTCGTTTGGCATACGGCGGGAACTTTGAACAAGTGTCTTGAGCTATTCCTTGTGCAGTGAGCTGATCCTGTGCTTACGAACTTCCCTTCGTTCGTTGTTCTTTGTTATGAAAGAAAGATGTATCGTATGTGCGACGGGCAGCGTGCGCAAGGCCGGCTAAAACGGGCAACTGATAAGCGTTATGAACCGCAGCGCTGCGCTTGCCCCCTCGCCCTACTCGGGGTATAAATACGCGCTGCTTAATAAAGCTGGGTCTTTTTGCCCCCTGGCATTCGACGTGTCATGAATTCGATACAATAACTAGCAATTAAAACAAATTACCCCCTCTACATCATGGACCTTTTCGCCAATATTTGTCTACATTGTTTTCTCTCTAATCATTTTCTTACCGATTCAATATTGACCCTATATAGTGAAAGAAGTAAAGGGATAGCCAGAATGCAGTCACTGTAAGCGTTCCTACTCAACAGGATATCTCAGGTTAGCAAACTAGTCGATGCAGATCAACTTATATAATAAAGCGGAAAGAGTCGATAATTACGATCGATTAATCCCTTTTTTTTAAAAAAAAAAAGACACGGAAGCAGCTTCAGAGAGTGAGGAAGACATATCTTCTGATCAAGATATTAGATATTGAAATTAGCAAGCAATTTCGATCGAAATTGGGCCAGCCTGTAATTGAGTAGGCTTTAGGGGCAGCCAAGTTGAACAGCATAAAATCTTCGCATCAGCCGGAGGCAGAACTGCAGCCCATTTATGCACAAAAAATTGAAAAATGTGAAGACGCTGATCAGCATGTAAAATCGAGAAAAAGAATCTTTTTATTCTGTATTCATTAAAATTTTCTTTTCTTCTACTCTCCGTAGGCTAATGCGCATTATTCCAGTCAACGAGCTTAATCGCACCCGCATACAGCAGAACGGCAAGTTCCCCAGGGCTCGCGATCGGCAGCGCGCTAAAAAGCTCTATCCGTCGCCATATTTTTTCTCTACAGCTCGTTAACTGAACGTTGATTAATACCTCCTTCGTCGATAATGTCATATCTATTTCCGTTTTTCTATCCTACATCCTACGCCGTTGTCTTCCACTGCTCCGCGCAGGCCTGCCCGGTCGATAGCAGCGATGTCCTATAAAGTGCGAGCGAGCGAATGTTTACGGAAAAGGAGCGGCCTGAGAAGAAGCGGGGTGGGGTGGGATTGGTGCCTGATAATTCCTCGCGTTCTTTGCACATATAATAGGTGGCAGCGAGTGCGATCTATACGCTGTATCCAAGCTGTGACCGAAATTAACGCCTCGGAGCGCGGCCGGTGATGGAAAGGAACCAGAGGAAACGAGGGCCTCGCGCGGCAGGGAAAGAAGAAGAAGAAAGACTTACGCGACAGGCGAACTGTAACAAGAAGCGACAAAGCGTGGTGGCCGGCAAAAGATTCCTTAATTACAAGAGCGGCGCGGCCATACTTTTGTGTCGCGACCGAGCGGGCGGGCGGGCAGACCGTGCTCTCCACAGCCGCGGGAAAGAGGGTAGCGGAGCATGTCCTCGGAATTCCGCCTAATTTGCATACCGCACCCGTTGGAACTGCTTCCCCGGTCGTCCAGTGGACCGATACTGCCACCCGCTTCGCCGCTCCGCGCTGCTGCGCCATCGCTTTTAAACTCGTCGCTTTGTTTTGGTGAGAGTGCGTAGCTAATCCGATCTCTTCTTCCTCTTCATCCCGTAATCTCTGCGCTACTCTGCGTAGCCTGCGGCGATAGTTGGCTCCCATACGTTCCCTTAAGCCGTTTACATAAGCAATGCGAAGCGCGCTCCGCAAGCACGTCGTGGCCATGTTAATGCGCCTACGGCGTATTAGCGGCAGCGTGAGGGCTTTACTCCGCTGTGAACTTACCCAAATGAGGGAATTAAAAGAAAAGGAAGAGCGCATTCTAGCGACTGTAAATTTCTCAGCATGGTGCATTCTGTGACGCTGCAATACACGCAGCCGAAATTTATGTCACCCGTGAAAACACGCACGTGCAGAGCTTTAATTTACACTTGTTTTTTGTTTTGTAGTTAACGCTAATTTGTGAATTTACTTACGGAATACCGCATGCTTGCGCCCTTTCTGCAATGCGTGCCACTTTAACAAATGGCTGGCCATAACGGGAGAATTCGGCGAGCGTGCTTTGAACGTATGCTTGCAGGCTCAGCGCTAGGATCGTGACAAATGTGAGCAAGATGTAAAACGTGCGCCTGTTTAACCTCAGTGCACGCTTACCTACTCTATATTACGACAACGAGACGTGCCTCTAGTTGTTTAAGCGTATGCCTAGCCTCTAGAAAACCCGCAGTGATTTAGTCGAGGAACCCGGCAAGCCGCTATTGTAATGCAAATATTTACACTTACTGAGATGCGTACTCGCTAGGTTTGTTTATTCCCTCAAATGCAACCAGTCGACTTTTTTGATGTGACTTTACTCCATTCACACTATAGCTCACAGCAGGAAATTGAGCAGGAATAGTTTGCTTAGTTCTTCCTGTGTGTAGCGTTGAGAGATTGTTAGTATCCGGACTAACGTGTGTACAACTATGTCGTTTCTGTATTCCTTCCCTACCTTCCGGTGTTCTAGTCTCCAAATCCGTGGACGTGCGCATGAACTTTCGTCGTATACCTAGCGAAAATAGGTCACGTTTACGCCATGCTTCATTATCATTTTTCATTTTTGTTTCTTTTTCTACGGTTTCCTCGCTTCTTGTCTAGTAACAACGAGACTTCATCTTTCCTGCCAGTGCTAATCTCGTATTGCGAAATCTACGGCGCTCTGAGGCAGCCCAACTTATCATCCGAAATGAAATAGCGAGCGCGATTTGCGTAACGTTCATTCCACGCGCGTGCGACGTTATACCTCGGCTGCTGTATAACGGCCCAACGTCCCGCGAGCTTGCGTAGAGTGAAACCAGCTCTCTTCCTCCTTTTTCTCTTTCCCCCAAACGTACAACGCATAATTATGTGGACCAACTCGCGACGCTGTACTGTGGGCGTGCGTCTCTCGCGCACCTGTCCGACTCTCCGTATCGCCGCGAGCTCCGCCCAGAAGTCGAGCAGCAAGCAGGCTGCTCCGGTAAGCATGGTCGACCGGCTCTCCGTTGCATTGCGCGCCGCACCTAATCTTATTAGGCAGTTTATTTTTCCTGTCGCCTGAAAGATGCTACCACCAAGCAGGCACGGAGTGTAGGCTTCTAACGAGAAAGAAAGACAGAGGCGAAGAAAAAGAGAGTCGGAAAGAAAGAAAGAAAAGTTAGAAGAGAGATAAAATGCAGCAACGTAGCGGCAGTTTTGTTTCTTTTAATTAAAGGTAACGTTAACATTTTTTTTTTAATGTGGAGGAAGTCAGGTGCGAAACGGCTTAGCCAGGACTGTATACCTGGAGATGAAAAAGAAAATAACAGTGAAAAAGCCGAAGCACGGCCGGCGGATGTTGTTACCCTGGCGACAACACAATGCCGTCTTCTGCGCTGCGCTAATAAGCAAATTTCTAAAGTTGCGGGATGGGTAGACAGTGGGGTGGTAAATGCGTAATCAGAGTCTTCGCTCGAAAAATAAAACGTCAACGAAAGAAAAATTCGTACTGTCTAACTTTTTTTTACATTATTACCGCTCATTTAAAACGCTGCGCATACAGCATCAAGCAGAAGTGAGCGGGTAAAAACAACGGCGCGGAGGGCATTTGCGAAGCGCAATCATGAGTCCTGTCCCGACAGAGTACCGCAATTCCGGGAAAGGCGATGCAAAGTTGCGCCGAGGTCGGCCAACCGTGGCTATTTCACCATGGCGCAACACTGCAGCCGTTGCCGCTATTTGTTGCTGCTTTCGCGAGGCCAACGGCAAACTTTGCCGCCATGCAAACAACGACTCTGGTGTTTGCGTCTTATCTTTCCTGCATTTTTAACTTTCATGTGTGCTTCTATATAGGCCGTTGTAGGTTTTATAGGTTGTGGGTCTTTTGTTTGTCTCCTCTGGGTTCCCTTGGCTTTCGGCTTTTCATATTCTTATGGCACGCCCAGGTTCCTGGAGGTGATTTACATTCGGCACAGCTTCGCGGCGACCCCTGCCTCTATAGCGAGTGTCGCAAAAAGTCAAGCCTTGCTGCGGCCTCTTCGTGTAACACCCTTGGTTTCCAGCCATTTTTTTTTTTGTGTGGACTAGCTGCGGCCGGACGCTCGCAAGTGCGCCTAATTAAACTAGAAGTTATCTTTCGTTTTTTTTTTCTTTTCGTCTTGCTCCTTCCCAGCTACCTTTACGACCGAGGTTTCTACATTAAGTGTGGGTTGTAATTTTGTATGCACATTTTCATTGTGATTGCTAAATTATCAGAAAGTTTTTATTTTTATAGATACTACTGGTCCTTTGCTACATTTCACACAAACACACAGAAAAAATAACGAAACTATCAACTTCCTCAACGTAACGAGTGCGAAAGGTGTGCAGAAGATATATCTACCCCCTCCGCGCTTTCAGTCTGATAAAAATTCAGGACTATAAAAAAAAATGTAGCGGCACTTAATATCATCACGTGCTGAGAATGCAATAGCATTAAAGTCCGAAGTCCACTCTGCCTTCTCCTCCTCCGTCATTGTTACTCCGCCGATGCTCTATCTTCGGCAACATGCCTCCGTGGGTGCTCCCTGCGGTAGACACACGCAGCGTCCATTGCGACTTCATTCCAACCTGATAAGCGGATCTGTCGACGCATATCTTCGCACAACCAAGCGCACCTGTCAACTGCCACCACCGAGCCCACCACCACACTCGGCCATATGAGGTGAGCAGCGCACCTACAAATTCAAATATATCACGGGGTCTCATGACGTCACGCACCCTGACGACCAATCAGCGCTCGGCCCAGTCACGTGAACCTGTGACGTCCCCATTGCCAAGACCAACCAGCGAATTTTATGACTAACCATGCCGTGTTTGTAATTACTTACGATGCGGGCTTTTTCCGTAAAGAGGCTTCGAATGCTATCAAACTAATAATACTTTATTGACTCTCGAAAAGTCCGCATTGCTCAGTCGAATGTTATAACAACTGTTCGAGGGGTAAGAGAGTGCATTTTTAGGTAACGCTTAAGCAGGGTTAAAAAAGGGACCTTAAACCCTCCTATTTTCATCATTGCGCGTTCGCATTTTCTGGGTGACCATTACACCCGCTGTTCATTGGGGCTTGCAAAGCTTATGCCTACTTCTTACCTCCATTAGGGCTGGATATATCAACAGCGGTTATATTACACTGTTGTGCACGCTGCTGAGAACCACAAATGAAAACACAATGCGCGCTCTTTGTAGAATCCCTGTGTCCTCGGTGTCAGATTCCGACGCAACTTCCTGTTTTTACATCCCTCGCAAAGCATCTTCATTCGCCTTATTTCAACCTAAAAGGTAAAACAAAGACTAGGCCTATTTTCTGCTGCCTCTGACGTCCCAAGTATTTAATTTGTATCACCCATCGCATCTTTTCCCCCTCTTTCGTTGTCGAGTGCAAGCGGTGCCTCTTGCTGAGCTCGCATCGCTGCTACGAGAGGGCGCTGCTAAAGCCGCTAAGCCAGCGCGCGTGGCCGGAAGCCGTGAAACCAGAGAATGGCCACGGTTTGACGCGAGGGTTGCGTTACGCTACAACCACTTTGCTTGCTTTCTGCGTTAATCCTGCTGTTTGTTTATTTTTTTTTCCTTGGCATCATGATTTCTTTCCTCTGCCCCCTTTCGCTCTTTCTTTTTGGCATTTCAGGCACGGACTAAAGCGAAGGCACATTTCGCCTTAGCGCTTTCGGCGGCTCACGTCTCTTCTCGGTGTCGGAAGAGAGGAGCCCTACGAGCCGTGGCGCCTCGCGACGGTGCATCTCTTATTCAGCAACGCCCCGGGGCCCAAAGAACCGTCGTCGGCCGGTTCGCGCTCTTTCGGCGTGCAGGGTCATCGCCGGTCTTACGTTTCACAAGTTCTGCCTTTGCCCTCGGGGCGGGGAAACTTTCACTACCCTTCGTTCGCGCGCGACTTCTGTGACCCGGGAATCGCAAATCCTCGCTCCTTGAGCGCTTAGCCGCCGCCATCTCTTTCTTTCTTTCTTTCTTTCTTTCTTTCTTTCTTTCTTTCTTTCTTTCTTTCTTTCTTTCTTTCTTTCTTTCTTTCTTTCTTTCTTTCTTTCTTTCTTTCTTTCTTTCTTTCTTTCTTTCTTTCTTTCTTTCTTTCTTTCTTTCTTTCTTTCTTTCTTCTAAATATAAGTGCTGCGGCAGCAAAGAAGGAGAAACGGGAAGGATTCTTCTGCCTTTAGGGCTAATCCACAGCACGCGTGCTCTAAGCCTGCAGCGAAGATTGCTCACGTCCCAAACGAATCTTTAGTCTTGCCGCTCCTTGAGGAACAAGGAGCCTCGCAGGAATCTTTCTTTTTTCCACGCTTAACAACGGTGATGTAAACAGGGAATGTTGTGCTCACGGATACGCGAGCGACGCTTATGACTCTGCCTCCCACGTGATGTTCGCAGACACACAAACATTCGACAAGGCGAAGAAGGTACAGTCGTACTTATATGATTTGCAGCCCTCAAGATGTGGTCGTAGCTTCATTCAGGAAGCATGAAGAGCACTTTGGTGGCAGAAGGTGTTTATTTAGCCTTTAACCGAAATGGTGTATCACTTTCTGCTGTGTGTATCTCGGCGCAAGGTATTGTTGTAAACCGCAGGCCGCATTATGCAGTCCTCGCTAACGCGTCTCCGGCAACAGTGAGCACAACTATGCGTCTTGGCGGGCGCTCTTTAAGCACAGCCTGATTGAACGCGCAGTTCGTTTTTCTCTATTCGAATGCCTTTTTGATGCCTTGTCGCTTTGATTAAGGTCATTCACAGGGAGAATAAATTAAAATTTATAGGCAACAGATTTTAAAATGGCTGCTCTGGTCACCACCTTATTCTTATTTTTACAACGCACCGTCACCATTATAATTTTTATTACTGCATCTGCGTACTGAGACAGACAGCCGCTAATATATAGCGGGCGGGATACTAGGCGCTCTGTACAGCATCTGAAGAAGCAATAACAGTCTCGCTTAGTGTAGGTAGATGAATTTGGGTTGCGTGATCGATTTCGCGACTCGGCCCTGACAATATTATGCAAAAAAAGGTTCAACGCTAACAAATTTTAAAAGAAATAGTTTCCTGCGGCACACCATTGTGTTAAAATAGTGATTTCCTTGTCGGCTGTAGTCTGAAAGGAAAAAAATGCCCTCAAGCGTATTTCAATGTGACCAATATACTGTTTAAGCCTGCACGAAGGTTCATACAAGGATGCTATGAAAGAAATGAAACTGGGCAATTATGAAAAAAAAATATAAAGAAAGGTTAATGGAAGGCAGTGTTCACTCTGCCACAATCACGTACTTTCGCCAAGGCGTGAAAATGTTGAACAGTTCGCTAGGTGGGTACAATTGTGAAAACGTTGATAATAAAAGGAAAAAAGAGGGAAAGAATGAGGGCAAGAAAAGTAAAATACCGAAGCAGAATTAACAGTGAATACAGGGGGGAAATATGCAAGCATTGTAATTCTCTGACACTGGTGGCACGCAAAGATAAAATTTCGCCACACTCGAGCTTGCAGTCTCCCCGGATCCCACGGCAGAGGAGAGGACAAAACGTCGTACCTCGGAGCTTCGGCGCATAGCTGGTTCCCGCGCTTTATTATTTTTTTCTGGCCTGGTGACATTTGTAGGGCCTGTAACTGCCGCCGCACGCACCCTCCACACGGCAGCACCTCTTCGGATCCAAAAAATCCTGCAGCTTCGAGAAGTGTAGCGCTGGGCTCAGGTGTTACTTTCCGACGAATTTCACGGAGCTGTTTCGGACGCAATGATGACTTCTGATTAACCCGGCCACCGCACCTACGACTGCCCGGAGTAAATCAGCAAAAGTAGCTGGTGGCCATGAATGATTGCCATACATTCGAAGGGCTTCACAGGTTCGATGCCCTGCTTTACTGCCTTCTGCTGCTGCTGGCTACACAGCGCTGCATAGTTTTGAGGGGATAGAGAACACACGACCGCCAGACGTGTGCGCGCGAGCTACGCTATAGACAACGCATAAAGCGCGAACAGGGGAGTGAACATGACGGAGAAGCTGCATAGAGGCTTGCTAGTGTTGAACACGCACCCCCGTATGCCTCCCCCTCCGCCATCCATGCTCCTTGCGCGCCTCTGTACGGCGCGAAGCAATAAAAGGCCCATATCGTAAAGTGAGCCCGGGCTATTCGCGCGCGATTCCCGAACTCGGCCCGGGCGGCCACACACATACCGCTGCTTCTGCGGAGGCTCGATCGAGAGAGCGAAGAAACAACTTGCTCGAGCGGCAGAAGCAGACTTGTTCTGCGAGCAGTTTTTCTCGCCCAGCTTCGAGATGAACGAGCTGTTGCGAGACCGACGGAGCGTGGGGAGCGAGGATTTCTTTGTCCTGTGTCTTCGCTTCGCTCTCTCTCTCTCGAAGCCCATTCGCGCTGTTGTCTCTGCTTGCATTCGAAACAGCAGCGCGCTGGTCGGGAGGCCTACTTGTTGGCTATTCAGTCGATCTCCTGCGCAACGAATAGGCGGCGCCACTCAAATGCAAACTCCGGACGAATGCAAGCAAATGAAGAAGATCGGGGGTGGCGTTTTTTTTTTTTTCCGCGCGCTTATTCTTTTTCTCCTGTTGAATGTACACAACCTACTTTCTACACCAAATGCGCGCTCTTTCGGTCTGTGCAGTTGAATGAAAAACGAGTCACACCAAGAATGATACAGGAGAAGAGAAAACTGCGATGGCCTGGAGGAAAACTAATCATATTTTGCGCTAAAACATCGCCGTTGGCGGCATTGGTTACGCGTCACGTAGAAAGTTGTAATAAAATCCCACGGCGCTTTCCATAACCAGCCATATTTTGATGCGTCATACCTGCCGACGTTAAACAACCGAGCGCGTAGATCGTCTCTCGTCACAGCCACTCTCACCCTCTTTTTCTCCTTAAATCAGCCCCTCGTCGTATAGAGTGTTGCTCTTTGGGTCGAAACTAGCAGTAGAAAAATAGTAGAATTTTTTTTTTCGCAAGTTAGGAAGTTAGAAACGGTTGCCAGAAAATTTTGTTGTTAGTTACTCAGCTGAGGAAGTGTTAAGAAACGAATTTAGTGAAAAGCGTCTTTTGTGGAGAAGTGCCCTCTTAAATGCGCTTTGGCTTCTCTGCGGATGTGAGGCGCAGCTGTCGTAGGCATAGTCTAGCAGATGTTTTACCACCGTGCTCCGGGTCCCACTGATACGGTATCGAGGGATGCGCCGGGTGGCTACATGATGCCGAAAAGAGATCATTAAGGAGTGCGGCGAGCTTCCTACTTTCATGATCACGGTCATAGAACTGCTGCCTTTAAGTCAAGAATCGGAAAAAGAAGTACAATGAAAAATGCTGATTAGGCCTTCATTTTAAAAAAATATATATATTAAAATTCCCGTACAGAGCTGCTTCCCCATCCTCTTTAGTTTTCATTGAAGTCGTTAGGGTAACAAAACTGAACTCACCGACTGACACCTGACATCATGCAAAGATTATCACCGTCCTAATTTTTGAAACATGCCGAACAAAGGCCCCTGATCTGCTCGGCTCTGCCGGAGTTGCTTTTACTCGGTACAACTCTTGACGCCTGTGAGAACGCTAACGTTCTTTCGTTAACGAGCGTTTATCCTTTCAGGTGCCCACCAGCACCTGACGCTGCAGAGGCGACTACAAAGTAGGACAAGGAACAGAGAGAGACGGCGCGTTAATCTATCACGGCTATTGGGTGCGCTCGTTAAGGTGCATCACGGCGTACGCTGAAGCTCGCGCACCCGAACATCCCACAGCAGTCAGCCGTTCTCTGACTGTGCCTCCCTCGCAGCCCTCATCATCGCCGCATTTAACACGAACCGTGTTACTGTCTCGGCACTTCTTTGTCATCGTTGCGAGACAATGGACAACTTTGTTTCCGCCCTTCGGGATTCGCTCTCACCCACTCTCTTCTTTCTGGCGCTAAAAGACGACGGCGTTGGCGCAACGCGCTCACGAGCGCTTCGCCGAAGGAGACAATACGTCTAGGCGATGCGCGATCGCATTCAAGAGCCGGCGGCAGCCCTGTGGATGCAACGGCGCCGCACTTTCGGGGAAGCGCCGCTAGCTCGCGACTCCATTCAGCGACGGGGGGCCATTTTATCGACAGGTGCCTGAAAAACAGCGGGCAGGGGGGCGTGTTGCTGGCGCACACTGGATGGCGGCACACGGCGGTCCTCAATCACCAGCAGGCGGGTTCCCTTGTCTTCGCAAGGCGTTGTCTTCGCGGCGCGTTCTTCAAGGGCGAGCGCGGCGAAGGGTTTGTATCTTTTGGTTCTTGAATTTCCCGACCGCGCGAAACCGTGACGTCGTTTCTCATCGCGTCCCTCGACACCGTTAATGCGCCGCTGACGACGTCACCCAAGCGTTAAGAGGGGCCGAAGCGCGGGCAAAGCGCTGAAGATGAACAAAAAAAAAAGAACATTGAAACGATGCGCGTGTTTCCTTGGCGAACATGTACAAGCAACGCCCCGCTTGTCCGCACACTCGCGTGCGCATTACAGGGGTAGTAAACGAGTCGCAAACAGGAGACGCGAGCTAACGATGGTATTTGTAGTGTTTTGGACTTCAGTGTACACAGTGATAGCCTTGCATGTTCGCGCAACTTAGGTGGAAAAGAGAAAAAGTTTATGGCGTACGAGATTGTCCACGCCCAAGAAGTAAATGAAACTAAGCACAAATAGGCCATCTTAGCGAATTAAAATCAATTCGCGGCTTAATATCCTGCGTGCTAATCGACTGGTCCTGGTGCAACGAGCTCGTTCCCTCCTCGGCGACTAAAATCAAGTTGGCAGATAAGGTGCTTTCTCTCTATTTCCCTCTAAAAGACATATTCGTCACAGTTTTATTATTTGCCCATGGAAAATCCTAGAATTACTTTCATACATCGAACGTACCTTGTGCTTGTTAAGCATCTTTGCCTGCTCTCAGTATGTGTTCAAATTGATGGGTTCGGGATTTCCTGTGGAAGATTAAGCGAGATCAGTGGCACTGTACCGAGGCCTGGCCGTCTGTGAACATTTCACATTGTTAATTATAAATGACCGATTACATCATGCTTCTCTAACCCTGCGATATTGCGTTTGTATTGTGCGTATCAAGGGAGCCAGGTGCCAGTTACTGTTCTGCGTGATTTCAAGTTTTATCTTGTTGCTTTCTGCATAGGTATGGCTTAGGATTTCAGTACTTTATTATGAGACACAGACTTAAAGAGAGGAACTGGAATAGAGAATATACTTGAATGAATTATATCTTATTCGAAGCCGTGATGAAAAATAGACCTGGATGGGAGAGCGTGAAATTCGGTCAATTGGTTAGCGTCTTACCGAAATTGCCTTGTGAAACGGGGCATTCAGAGGACATCCTGGGACGCATACCGCTTGTTTTGTCTTTTATCTCCTCTCTACTTCGCGCTTTTTTTTTGCGCTAACTACTGCGGGAGATTTAATGCTGCGAATGCTTTAAGCGACGGTCTGTAAGTGTAACACTGTCGTTTCTGAGTAAAAAAAAAAAAAAAAAAAACATATACGCCTGTTTTTTTGGGATGCTCTCGAGGATAAAAAATGGCTGTGGCTGGCGCTGTAGAAGGATATTTAGAGAGAATTAGGAGAGGCCTTTGTCCGCAAATGGACGTTATCCGGCTGCTGCTGGTGATGATGAATATGAAACTCATGTGCGCTGACCTACATACGCGCGCCTTAAAACAGAAACGCTCTTTCCAGCGCTGTCTATTTTAATACTGAGCGCCTCGAGCAGTGCGTGCGTGTGCGCAAGGTAACAGTACGCTGATCTCATGTGATTATATTTGCCTTGTACTAGAGTATATATGACTAATTCAATCGAGAAGCAATTCGCAGTAATGGTAAGCTACTCAATTCGAAGCAGTTTTTGCATGTGTGACATAATATTTTTCTTTTATAAACCGCACAATTTTTTAACCACTCAGTAAAGGGTAAGCTGGCGCCAGAGAGCTGAAGGTTAAACTAATTAATGCTTATCTGCTCATAAATGGCGAAAGCATGGGTGAAAAAGTTTCAGAGCAAATTGAGAGGTTTCTCGCAAGCACCCTTCCTTTCCTTCTGCGTGTCGCCCGCAACTTCTCGCGTCGGAGCTAAGCTTATTCCATAAAATAGCACTTCCACCACGAAAACAATAGAGTTCGGGATGGGGGTGGGCTTATAAACTTGGAAAAGATTAGCCTCTCTGCCGGCCGGTCCTGTGGCAAGCGGCTAAAGTGTGAGCGAGAAGAGAGGGATGTTCAACGTAGCGTAAAGTAAACCACTCACAACAGCGCGCTGCCGCACTTTTCGCGCGTCGCCGAGCCCCTTGGCGCCGCGGCGCGAAATTTACCAACCCGCGCGCGCCACAATGACGCCCGGGTGCGCCTGGCCGGAGTCCAGAATGACTCGGCGATAACGAGCCCGCGGCTCGCTCTGTTTGCAGGCCTCGCTTTGAACAACGGCCTGACTGGACAGCTTCGCCCCGCTGCAGGCACACAAGGCGCCCTGTATGCGTTCTCGAGACGGCTCCTTTAATGAAGGTTAGGTATGCACGCTCGAAATGCTGCATAGTCGCTTTGCTGTGCAGTCTGACGTGATCTGAGAGCGATCACTGTGAGCTAAAAGTACTCTGATTGAAGCGTTGTTACGTAGTTTGTTTTTGCAAGAAATCTGAACAGACGAAAGTACAGGGGAGGACAGAAGAAAACGAAGCGTACTATTGTCTTTTGACAACATAGATCACTCGGCTACATATCCCAGTGGCCTTCTCCTGCGTGCGTTATGCATTTCTTGTTTTATGTTGGTGTTTCTTAATTTTGTTTTCTTCTGTCTTCCCCAGCAATAATTTCATTTTTGTCCGCGAAAAAAAAATTCCTCTGAAAAACTCTCTGTACACCTCAATTCTTGACTGGTCCCCCTGTGTGGGCGTGTGTTATTGTACGAGGATAACAACAACAACAACTTCTTCTTAATACATCATGCTTACTTAAGAGAAACTTAGCTGTATGATATTCTCAGGCTTGTCGCGATCGCTGGAGCTGATTGTCAGATACAAATACCGTTGCATTGTTTCTGTTAGGAAAGGCGTAATCGAAATGGAGCATGATAGCGAGCTCCGTTTATTTTCGCCCGCCTCGGTACGCACATGACCTTAGATAGATTCTTGCTTCCTCTGTACTCCTGTCATTTTTATTTCGGAGTGAATCACCATGAAACCAGCAAAGTCTGATTAACTTTATTCGGCCGAAGCACAACCGATCCCCTTCATATCGATCACGACGATACGCTGGATGTACTGCATTCGGTGGCTGCGGAGGTAGACCGCATGCTTCGTGTACGAGCGGTGCTAATTTCTAATCTTGGTGTCCCCGGGATACCTAGAAATTTTAATTACCCAGTAAAGCATCCTCCTGCCCAGTGTTTCACTTTCCCAGGCATGAAAAACTCACGTAAAGGACCAAAGTAGCTCTCGGTCAAAATCTTATCCATGTCCTTTTTGAAACGACCACAGGCACACCTGTGGCGCGCCATACGTTAATATGACCAGACAGGGGCGGACTAAGAGGATGGACAAAAGCATTAAGCATTTTTTTCCTTGCGGTTCTGGTTTTGCAAAACCGCAATGAAGATGCATTCAAATGCGAACAACGAAACGCGTGCCTCTGAGTACGCGCTTCAAAACTTTCTGAGGAAGCGGCGATATGTCATGCTCTGAGTAACATTCATGAACCTTGGGGCAGCAATCGGAGTTTGGCGCAAATTCTCATGCACATGTATTCCTTGACATGATGCGCTTGCCGACCAGAATCAAATGCTGCACTTTTAGCGGATATATTTCACGTCGTTCATACCATTCATGTATGAGATATCACGTGTGCTTCGTCTAATCAGGGGTCTAACTGAAAACCTTGCTCGCGCTGTTACCAATACTTAGTAAGATAGTCAATTAAGGCACCGGCACGCGACGTTGTTCAATGATAGGAGAGTTAGGGCTTGAATTCGGACTCAAATTATGACCTGTATTTACCACGCTGCAATACTTCTTTGAGGCGCGACTACAGCTGCACGTTTAAGATGCAGTCATTTCGGGCTAATTCTTTCGGTACACGCCACGGTCTTAGGAAGTAATACATGCACAGCCTATGCGGATGCGTCGCACTCATGGGTTGTAAGCTTGGTCATTTTTTGTAATCTTCTTTTTTTTTTTAAACTTCATGTTCGGTGTTGTATTATCCCATCGTCTCACTCACTAAAACCTCCTAACTGATTTAGAAGTATAGGAAATAGCTCTCCAGATCTTTCTAAAATTGTTACGTTGCATTGTCTATGCCATCGCTTGCCGTAGAGGCGGCGCATTTAAAATTCCTAAACAATGAGAATCGCGAACTTCGTGGTTCATGGACGATCATTTCATATCCTACACTCAAAATAACGCAAAATCCAGAATTGGCCCCTAATTCTGCGCAGTAAACCAGTGCTTGAGTAACGGCCTCTCACTCACACGAAACGGAGGAGTTCCTTCTATCACCCCGTTCCACTGACAAGCTCGCTCAATGAAACGCATGTCACGCTGATTCAAGTGCAAAGTTTCTTCTCAAAGAGAATACTTCTCAAGGCAACCCGTCCAAAAAGTTTTCGATCCGACCGGACCGAACCACCGCGTTTCCTGGCAACCCTATCGCACCGAGGACCAGAGCGACTCCTAACGGGGGTTCTTGATCAGCACGAAGAAATTTGGGAGTTGCATTTCCTTTGTTTTCAGCGCGTCAGCTCCGAACAACTGGACACACACACCCTTGGTGGCCACATCATTTTTCTGCGAAGTCTCCGCGCCGCCGCGGCCGAACTCTGATGCATACCCGCAGGCGAGGCGTTCGTGACGGCGCCGTGTTCTGCACCCAGCGGCAGCGGCGCCCGATAAGGGAGCCGGGTAAAGAGAGAGGCGGGCTCGGGAGGCGGGTAAATGGAGCAATGTTTTCGCCCAGCGTGCACTATACGCTAGTTCTCGCTCCTTAGTAACACCTCTCTCCCTCAGCCACCGGCTCCTGCGCGAGATACGTGTCGTCCCAAGGCGGCCGGCAAGAGAGGGGCCTCCGCTGCCGCCGCCGCTCGTCGGAAGATTAATCTCCGTCGAGAGACGACCAGCTCCTTTTATGGCCCCCTCATGAGCAGCAGTGTGAGCGACGTGTGTGCGCCGGAAGCCGGGACGCCCCTTCGACGGCACGGCCCGAGTTCAGAACCCCCTCCGCCCGCTTCCATCGCAGGAGCTACCCGCTGTTGCCGCCGGGATCATGTCGGAGGAGGCGGTGAAGGTGGCAGAGCAGCCCAGGAAAAAAGGAAAGGAGGCCGTCGGGAACGGGTGTGTCGAAAGCGCCGGCACCGGATGCGGGTCCCCGTTGTTTGGTTTACCTCGCAGGCATCGTCGCCAACTTGTGCGGCGCCTGAACACGGCCAGGTGCGATGGCTGGGTGAAGAGCACAGCGCTGGAGAAACCTAGTCGCGCGCGCGTCTGCGAGTGAGCACGATTCATTGTCGCCACCAGAGTAGAGCGCGAACCTTCTCCACCACCGCCACCTCTGTCGCTGTTTCATCACGGATCACCCAGTTAGACCCTTTTGTTTACGGTTCCTTCGTGGTTTCTTGGGATCGGACAAAAGGATCACGGCGCGAACGGTGAAGATAGCTCGTAACGGAGCCCTTTCTTTCTTTGTTTGCCTGGTTCTTCTTAGATACGCCACCTGGTTGTTCCCATTCCATCATTTCTTTATTAACATTCTTCTTTCACGTCAGAAAGAAGATGTATGGGGGTGGGGGGTTAGCGAAAGGCCGGTAACTGCCTCCACAATGGCTGCTTTCTAGGCTTCATGCCCCACCTTGTGCCGCTTGTTCGTTATCGAAGCTTTGCCGCAGGTGAGCGATGTACCCCAATACAAGGTCGTTTCATGATCGCCTTTGTACGTAGTCATACACCAAACAAGAACATTTTTTTCTTTCTTTAACCAATGCGCCGCTTCCCATTTTCCTTTCTCAGTCGAGGCTTTTGTAAAAGCACCTCGCCATTTTAAAAATTAACTTTATCGCAAGCGGTCACGATTCTAACTTTACCCTGCACGGTTATTAGAAGATATGCTTCCACGCTGAAGCTCAAGTGTATTTTTTTATGTGATGCTGCATTTAATTTTTTCGCCTGAACAGCCACTGCGGAGCGCAAACGATGTTTTGTACAAAATAACGCAAGAGAAAAGAAACATGGGTTCCCATATAGAGCATATTTACACACTCAAACTACTGCTGATGTACCGGCAACAAACATTTATCGAGCTCTAAAAAGTATCTGAAAATAAACCGATTGCAAGTCGAAGCGCGTTTGTGCCAGAGTAATAATTTACTATGACAAGTTATTCCGAGACATGAGCTTGTATCTACATGCTAAATAAACTCACAAATCAGTTTTTTTCTTTTTAAGAAGTACTGACGACTACCTATGCTTCTGAAAAGAATAAAAAGCTGTTTAAATTCTCAATTTCATTATCAGGGCCGTCTTTACTCAATTAGTTGGACACTGTGCCGACGAAAAGCGGACAACGCTGCCCGCAAGCCCCACAGCGAGAAGCACAAGGCAGACGCAAGAAAATTGAAAAAAAAAAAATGAAGGACATTCTGGGAACTAGGCACCAGTAGAAGTGCGACACCTGCTTACTTCGGAAAGAGGAAAGAAAAAGTATGTGGAAAGAACGAAGATGGAAATGAGAAGATGCCCGATAATCACAGAGAAAGAAAGTGCACACAACAACACGGAGTGTTCAAAACATGAAAACGAGGCGAACAGCATACAAAACGCACGAGGTGCGCAAGGCACACAACAACTATTAAGAATACAAAGACCTCAAAGTGCGGAAATTTTATTGCACAAATGGCGCACCACCGAATCGACGAAACGGCAGCGGTCATGTCGTAACCCACATCGGCTGCCCTCAGAAAAGCAATCATGGACTGGCTCTACTTGTGTATGCCCACCACAAATATAGGCCCTCGGAGGTAAAAAATTGAAGAATATTCGGAAGCTAAACGCACCCGCTGGTTGAGGCGGACGTGCGCTACAAGTCGTGGTAGCGGCAGCTCAACAACAGCGTTCCCCTTTCGGGTCGTGTTTGCGACCACGACGAACCAAGAGCCGGGGGCATTTTGCTGTTCTAATTTCCGGCATCCCGAGGACCCCACCGAGTTGACAGACGCTGCCGGAAGTCATCGCTGGGGCGCGCTGCCGACGCGTGAAGGAAGCTTTCTTCTCGACGCGACGCGGCGTCGGACAGAGAACTCTCAAAAAAGGGGACGACGGAAGGCGCGACGCGCACTTGAAAGTGCGTCAACGGCGTCGCCGCAGCGCACCCGCAGCGTGCAGCGTCGACGAATCCAATCTCTGTTCGGTCACGGCGAGTAATTTCCTTTCTTCAATGACGCCCGATCGCCGCACCGAATGCTCAAAGCAGGAAGAGGAAAGAGACACGGCTCGTCCCGCTATTTAATCTTGATAACGCTACCTTTATGGACTCGCTGAGACGACCAGAGCAGAAAAAACCCTTTTCATTCGTTTTCCTTTTCTTTTTTTTTTCACATCGTTCGCCGCCCCTTTTTATTCTGGCGGGAAAACTGCAATGCGCTACCGGCGTATGACAGGTGAAGTTATTGGAGCGGAGGCAGCGTACTTCACCCATTTCTGCCGCTTTCTTTGTTGGAGTTAAGAGGGATGCAGTGATAAAGTCGGGCCATCCTGTAATGAATGTTCGTCCTCAAAATATGTCATGTCAATTATCTCGAGCAGCTAAAAGGGCGAACCTGCAAACTCGAATCTTAAGCACAAGAGGTGAGACAATGGCAGTGGTGAAATGCATTCTTTGCTCACTTCTCGTTTGGCAGGGCTGTTTGTTTTGAACTTCTCAAGGTTCTTAGTCAAGGTTACTTCAGCTTTTCAGCTCCTCAGATTTCATTGTAGGGGTCCCGTGTCCTTTATTAAAAATCTCTTCGTTTCTTTTTTGTTTTTGCCTATTAACGTGACATGGCTCTCGAGCGACCAAGCTCGGTTCATGCGCTGAAGGTCACGCGCGAGCATTGTGCTTCGCCGTAATTAGCATACAATAAATGCGTCCAATGTTAGTACATGTTGAAATCATGCGCTTTTATAATAAACTGCAACCAAAATCAATGTTGTACCGGTCCAAAGATTGCTGTGTAGTGATTTAGCCAGTGAAGTCCTAAATCATTCCAACTAAATCTGAAGAAATCGTGCCGAGCTCTTTTTCGCAATATGAGAAGATATTGAAGAGTAGTAATTTTAATGCATCTTTATCTGCAACTTTCTTTATCTGTTCTATTATTCTCATTTCTTGATTCTTGGGTGTCTTTAAAAGCGACTTACTGTTTCCCTGCAGCCGCGCACTCGACCCGTCGACTTCGCCTTCCTTTCGTGAGTTGGCTTTTTCACTAAAAGAGTCTTTCTGTGGAGAAGCCTGCTTTCAATTCACGCAAAAGAGCAAATGCAAAGGGAACCGCTGATATCGGCTAACCACAGAAAATAATAATGAAGAAGCTTTCTTCACGGCAAACAACGTCGCTATGGTTGCCGGTGTTCCTTTCGGCGTAATAGGCCGTAATCAAAAATTCAATCATCATCACCAAAATTTACCCGTTCCCCTGCTGATTGAAGAGAAAGTTATCCAGGCTGGTCTCAGCAATTTGGGACACGTGGGAAGCTGTGCAGGGATACCGGTAACGTTTTATTTGCTGTCGGGGGACTCAGCTGTGATCCGATGGTCCCTTAGGGTGACTTAATGAATTATCACAAAAATGGAACATAGCAAGGGGGGGGGGGGGGGGGGGGCAGAGAGTGAAGTCGGCAGATCATTTTAAGAAATTTGCGGATATACCTATGGGAGGCTCCCTTATTCTGCAGTTGGCGAAGTTGGAATGATAGTCGTAATGAAGGTGGTGATGATGAAGATTTTGGAAGTCTGAGAGTGGCTGCGTTCCGAACAAGTGGAGACGAGGAAGGGGAATCAAGAAATGTAAATATTCTTGATATCTCTCCGAGCATGCAGCAAGGATGAGTTGAATCTGTACCCAATATGCTGGTCACATCTCTTTCATCAAAATTATGTCGTACCGTAGATATGTCTTGAAGCAGATATCAAACGTGACTTCGGGAAAAAGAAACAAAAGTCATCAATGCCTCTTCAAAAACCAACATGAAAAACCAGAGGACGAGAACACGTCAAAGGAGCGGATAACTCCGCCGGCCAAGTTAAGGGCCCCGAAAGTTTTCATACCGTGCAGCCAAACTTCCGACATTTCTCTCTCGTCCACCGCTTTTCTGCTCTTTTCCAGAGATCAGGATTCCCAAGCTCACGCCTGCTGCAACTAGTCGGGTACTGGTGCAGCGGTAGGCGTCGCGCAATTCAGGAACGGCGTTCCAACTACGAAAAGTGCCGGGTGGGCTGCAGCGAAGCCGTCAATTTAGAGCTCTGCAGACCTCATCCTTTCTTTATTATTTTTACTACCTCCCCTGCTTCCTTTTTGTGTGTTTTCTTCTCAAACGTTCACACGAAAGACCAGCCACTGCCTGGCAGAAAATGAACGCAGCGGCACAAGATAAAAACGCTTCGGAGATGTGCGCGCGCCAGTGCTGGGTGGCTGGCTTCCTGGCACGACAGAGCCACGAAGGCGGAGCGCGCTTGGCGCGAGTCGTTTTGGGATCGTCGTATTGCCGCGTGCCAATAACAAGCACCCGCTCTCGTCTAGGCTGCTCCGGCTGTCACTGCCGCCCATCTTCATTTCCAGCCGCTGTCGTTAGAGCGGACGGCGGCGGAGGCGGGCGTTCCCGGCTCCGACTGTTTTAAACTGTCGGTTCCGCCGACCGCTCGGGAAAATTCCCTGACAGTGAAGAAGGCGAAAGCTGCGCGCCGCTATGCGCCTTTCTTCTCGTTCTAGTCACCCCTTTTTCTTGTTGCTGAGGCTGCTGTTTGGCTGCTTTTCTTTAAAGTCCTGGCTTCAATGGCGTTATACCATTGCCCTTATTATTACCAGTAGAAGTAGTAGTATTGTTCTTCTTGTTCTGGCATAACCGTAACAGCAGCAGTAGTGGTAGCAATGGTAGTAGAGCTAGTAGCAAAAAAATAGTAGTAAAAGAAGTAGTAGTTGATAGTTAGTAGTAACACTAAATGCAAGCTCGCACAATGGAACCTGGCGTGCGGTGTAAGAAGCAGAAATTACGAGCAACAATGCAGCAGTAAGAAAGAGGAATGACCGAAAGCGTATTGTTCTTCTGATTGCACTCCCGGCTACAGTGGCAGACTGGCCAAATAAGAACGTGGCCATGCTCACTATTTCAACGTTATTTAACATAAATTAAAAAACTAACAAAAAGCTGCTCACGCGCGTGTCACGCTCCAGGTCTGGGTACATTACTTGAGCGGTGCGCTTCAGTGCAATGAAAAACAGAACTGACTTTTAGACTGAATTTGTTTGGGTTTCGGAGTCACAGTGTTGGCAATTGTGATCGTTAATTAAAAGACTAGCGCATAAAACTAGGACAAAGACATAAAAGGAGACAGGATTAGCGCTCGTCCTGTCTCCTTCTATTTCTTTGTCCTAGTTTTATGCGCTAGTCTTTTAATTAGCGATGACACACCAACTAGCCCAGCTTTCCGACTTGATCGCAATTGCGGCTCCATGGATGTATTAAGCCATGCATGAACCAACAAGTTAACTAACCAAGCGAGCTTGAACAACAGGGCTTCGCGTTGCGTTTTTCTCGATGCGTCGCATTGTTCGGGGCTCCAGGCTAACCGGGAGAGCGCTTTAAGCTACTTGGTTGCAAGAAATTATATGTTAACTTGCTTCTGCTACTCTCTTCTTTTATTCTGCTCGCGGAATGTGAAAGAAGAGTCAGAAGCGCTAGGAAAAATGCAGTGTACAAAGCTTATTTTGATTTGAGAACAGGCTCTTATTAATGAAATGTGTGAAATTTTTCGCCTACTCGTACACTTTCTCATATTTAAGGCTCAAGTTATTTAATGCCGCGCTGTTCAGCGTTGACTTGGTTAGCGTCCATGCAAACGGCGCTGCGTAGGTGCAGAAATCACTCTGCTCTCCTGCCGTTTCTTAAGCGGTCCCCGGCACGTCCTTGCCACGCTCCTCAGTCATCGTCATCTTCATTCCCTTTTCCCCTATTTCTTCCTCATGTACAATGCAGTTCCTAATTATACGAAAAGGGAAGAACAAGAAAGAAACGCATTCACCAGAACACAGCCGCTCGAGCAACCCTCTTAGCAGCAGGCTTGGCTTCCTAGCAATCTGCTTGCCTGACATTCTCATCCAGCAGCCACCGCTGATGCCGCAACGCGCGGGCGCATGCTCTGCCGATAGGAGACAGCGGCAGCGCTGCGCCCCAGCACCCGGAGAGACAGCTGTGTGCTAGGGAGAAAAATGGACCCGGGCGGTGACAAAATATAGCTCCTCGTTCAGCGCTCGCGAGAGAATTAGATGCCGGACCCAGGTGCTGGCTGCGGAGGTACATCCGAGGAAGCAACAAGAAAACTCGGCGGCGCTTCTCTGCGTACATACATCAGCCGCAGCTCCGCCGACTCCACCGCTGAGGCAGGGGAGGTAGCGGTGGCGGCGTTAGGCCTAATGGGTTCGGCGGGGGACCCTCGAGCGCTTGCCGCCTTTCCGGTTCCCCACACGGCGCAGCTCGAGCACACGGCGCCTCTTATCCCGGGCCGTCACGTGCGGATTACTGGGGACTCGTCCCGAGCCCGCGTGTCCGAGAGCGGCGCCTAATCCCGGCGCCGGATTTATGGTGCCGCGGAATCTCCGGCGGCCTCCTCCCAAAAGAACGCTGCCTGGAACCTGCGCCTTCCTCGAGGCGTATTCATGGACTTGTACCTTGTTTACCCGCCGGCAGCACGCGTCCCCTCGACCTCCCCAGTGTGCGCAGAGCGGCCCTGACCTCGCGTCGCTGTAATTGGAACGTCGCCCTGATTTACCGAGATAAGACTCAGCCAGGCTCTAATACACAAATGTCAGTCTGCGTCCCTGCAACACGCCCGCACCGAATTGCACTTCTTCACGCGGACCTTCAGGAAGTCACCAATGAAAAGAAAAATCGGGGAAAGGTGAAGGAAAGATTTGCAATGTATTAAAAAAAGATACAGGAAAGACTGCCCAGGGAGCGCCTTGGCTGCAAGCTTTCTTTAACAGGACGTCGGCTGCAGTGAGGCTCCGTTTTCGTCGGGGATCACGTAATTTATTAAGATGGCGACTGGGAGGAGACAGTACCACGACGCGTATGGTTCAGTCTCGGCGAGGCGGAGAGATTCATGAAGTTCCAAGTCTTTGATGTCGACGTCGGGTGAGCTTCTGAAGAGGATCATATATTGAAACTCGGTCATCGAAGCTGTTGCCCGAAGGAAAGGGTACGGCTGGACGCTTAGAAAATACAATTGTTTTTGCTTTTTTTTTTTCTTAACTTGGTCAAAGCAGTGTAGGACAGTTCTCTCAGCGAATATGTAGCGCGTATACCGCTTGGATGAATTGACAGCGAGACCACTTTGCTGTGTTAAGTATCGCCTTGGACTGCAGAGAGAACTGCATATTTTGAATTTACAGTCCTGACACGTGCGTGAGCTCAAAGTAAAGATTTATAGACATTTTTTGCGAGATCAAACAGAACGACAGTAAAAAGTCAGTGATAGAGGATATGTCATTCCTTTCCACTCATGAACTGACGTACGTTGTGTTAAGACATGGCGGAAATTTTTAACCGTTCCTGCCATCGTTTGTCTTATTCTACACGCTTAAAAGTCAATACGCGCCCACCTTGAAGATGCATTCCTTACGCGATATATATGCGAGTGCCATGTATTGTCAAAGGCGTCCTTAATGAATTCCAATATGCTTTAGGTTTGAAATTTTTTATACTAGGTGCTGTTGACTGCTAGAAATTCTTGTAGGCGCGTTGCCGGATAATTTCTTTTTTCTAATCGTGGTTGCTGTCTTAGTGAATAGCTTTACTTCTTAAATTAAAAAGTAAAAAAGTTTTTTTTGCGCTTGGTTTGCTCTTAGTAGCCTTGTAAAACGAAAGGCGGACAAGGAGCAGGTCTAGGTAAATTGACACTGCTGCACGTAAAAAAAAAAGGAAATATTTTTCTGCCCCAAGTGCGGAAAAATTTGCGAAATAACGCGACTTTAAATTCTTCTTTATGCCACCGCACATTTTTTTTTTTTTGTGCTGAAGCGCTGGATCGAAAAATTGATTCATTACCAGTTATTCACTGCAGTAAACGAAACGAAAGCAGATATCTTGCGCTCCATTTCTCTCGTTCAGGACGTTGAACACCGCCAGCAAAGCATCACAGAAGACAGTGCAAGAAAGACGAAAGGCGCCCCGCGCCAGCCGCCACAAGATCTAATGCCTTTCGGTGTCCAACACTGTCTACAATACGCGAGTCCATCACTCAGACTCAGAAAGAAAAATGCGAGCACCCGCGACAAGGCGCCCTCGACGCCGCGCGGTCGAATCGTACGGCAGACTCCGTCTGCACTGCTGCTACACCGCGTCCGAGTAAACGCCGACTGCGGGCCCCTACACTGGCTCCCCCCAAGTTGCCGACGATCGTAAATTACAGGCTTCGGGAATCGTAGAATCACGTTATGCCTTTTTTTCTCTTCTCTTTATTTCCTTCTCCCGCGGTAGGCTTGGCCCCCCTGCGCTGGAATCGTCGTCCTCTAAGCTGTGTTTGTTCCCGCTTCGCTAACACATTGGCCTCAGTCGCGCCGTTGGAGAAACGGTGATCTGTCAGCGGCCTTTGCTTTTTCTATTCTTCCGGCGTGGTCTCGCTTCTGTGTGCGTGTGTGCGTGCGTGGCATGTATAAGAAAACGGGTGTCCAGATGTGACGGCCACCTTTTCCTTGTTTTTCTTTACTCTTTTCCGACGCCCTTTCCCCTGTCGTCCTCTTTCGTCTGAGCCTAGTGTCTCCGAGGTCGAGACCTTGGAAGGCATCTTTCGGTGCGTTCTTCACGCGGCACTAGTAAACAGCGCAGGAGCGTTGTGTGGGGCGCACGTTCTAAGCACTTTCAAGGTGCCATTACGTACTCTCTGCCAACATAGTGGAGACGCGACCTAACCCGGCCATCAGCAATCTGAAAATTTTCAGTTATCTAAATACTTTTGCTCTTCCTCGGCAACTCGCCCGCTACCGGTAATGTAATAGCCAAGAAACACGAAAACAACCCCTTACTCCGGCCCTTTTATCGGCGCTGTTGAAATCGCTGCACGACAAAAAATAGAATAGTAGTAGATCAATGTTTTTGCGCTTCACGCGAAACACTTTGGCGCCCTGCTTGTTCTTTTTTAATGCTTTTATTTTGAAATGGAGTGAACAAAACTCACACTTCCTTCAGCTTCTGCATGAAAAATTCAAGGCGGAATGGAAGAAACGGGGTCGGCAGTGCGGCACAAAGGGAGTCTTAGCTTCACTTGTAGAAGTTTACTGAAACGTTTGAGATGTGTTCGGCACGCGTCTGTTTGAAGCGCCACGATATTCTTTTTCGCCGGAACAGCAAAGGACCAAGACTGGATTATAAAGCATCAAGCGAAACGCTCACCGACTTCACGCCATAGATGTCTGCAGCGCCCTTAGAGCGGTTCAGGCACTGCTTTCGCCAATCGTGGACTGACTCATCTATTGTTCTTTTTTTTTCAAAGCTGATGCGCTGAGAACGTGCATTGAAACAGGAAACAAAACACAGAGATACACATACACAAAAACACGAGGTGGGCCCAGATTAACAAATGATTTATTTGGGAAAACAGACGTAGTTATGTAGAAGATAGCACGGCCACGAGGGTAGATCGATCATGTTAGAGGCACGTGCACAAATGATTCAGAGGATATGTCTTCTAATCGCATCGAACCGTTTTGGCTCAGTTGTAGCGAAGGCGTGCTGCCGCACGTGACGCAGGATCCCGATGACATGTGGCAAGGTTCAAGAATCTGGCTGCTTTTTTTTTTTTCTCCTGGGCATCACAAGTATCGTGGTCTCGGTGAGTATTGAAAAACAGTTTTTTCTTCTCATGAAATGAATACCTCGGGCAGTGTGCAGCCAGGTTTCCTGATGCTGGCGTCGTATCTTATCCGTTATTGGATTCATTTATTCGTCCGTTAATGCATCGGCGCGTTTTCCGACGTATGCTTGCCCGCATATGAACAAAATCTCTTACAAGGTGTTTTTAAACCGGCGGCTCACTGCTGATCTGCTCATTTCGCCAGAAGAAAAAAATGTCCGTAATTGATCGATGCCACAATCCTTGCAAGATGCAGGAAAAACCAAGAAAGATTTTCGATGCTTACCACACGCCTTCGAGAGCAAATTGTTTTCTTTCGCTGAACATGCTTAAGTTGCTATATTGTGTGAGAAGCGGTGCACGACCTTTCAACGAAGTGCCCTGTTAATGAGGAATTTAGAGAGCTTTATTACAAACACGTTCGACTGTATCCTTATTCTGCTAGCAATTTCTGCGTACAAATCTCGCGCTCTCCTGCTGACCAAACTCTTTGCTGAAGTCCACGGTAGGGATTTACTGAACAGCCTGTTTAAACTCAAAGATCGCCCTCGTGGACAACCTGCATCCCAATTGCAGCAGTCTTTCAATATTTGAGTGGTTAATCTATTCGTTGCTCGACATGTAAGGACCGACTCGCATTTTCCGACGCGCAATGTTCTCAACACAGTTTTACCTGCACCCCATCCGCGCGAAAGGACGTCCAGCATGGAACCGGGCCGTCGCAACATCTCCAGGGAGCATTCTTTTCTCATTCAAATTACCCGGGTCGATTGAACAACGAATGAGACGGAGCACTCCGTTATCCCAGGTTTCTCCAGGCAGCATTTAGAGCAGCGCAACGCTGTGCTGTCGACATTGCTTCGCGGGACCCGATTCGAGTCGGCGCAATTCGTGTGATGTATGACCCCTCTCTTGAACACGTGGCCCTAATACCACCTGGATTCCACCTGAGCCTCTTCGGGATTAAGCAGTCCCCCGGCTTTCTTCCGTTCACGTCGCTAGTCGGCACTCGAAGCCCCAACCCCCTTGAAAAAAAAAATAGAACTGTCGCCGGGCTACAAATCCCCGGAGCGCGCGCCATCCATTGTCCCGTGAGAATATTGGCTTCGCTGTGCCCGGGGCAGCCCTTCTTACTCCCGCGTGACACTTGGTACCGTGGGGCCGCTTTCATCACGTAGAACGCAACGTGGGCTGGCTGCAGGCTCGGGCTCTTCTATCGATCGCATGGTGCATGTGCGCAGTAGCATTCGTACGATTTGCTGCCACTCACTTTACGGCTGGAAGCGCCTTCGTGAAGACGACCGCCGCATACAAATGAACGGGACGTGTTTCGAGGCGCCGTAGCAAGCGACAGAGGATCTTGACAGCAACGCTAAGGCTAAACTCTTAACAGAGGGGCCAGGAGCTTTGTACGGTGTTGCTTTCTCGTGGTTGTAATAAGAACTGTCTGTTTTTCGCCTAATTATACGCCCTGTGTTTGCGCTCGGATACTGTCAAGCAAGCTTAGAAAAATTCCTACTAAGGCTTCTACTAAGGCTGCACGGCCTATTAATTTTGGTTAGAGTAGCGACTCCTGCTGTAAAAACGCAGAATGCGTTCAAGGCTGGCTATCTCGGCAGTTGGCTTGAGTGACGAACGGAGTACAAAAACTACAATTTAATATGGAAACCAGGCTGAGAGAATACTAATTGTTCAGAACGACTAGGTATGGGTTGTCCAGCGAAATGTGACGAGGACCATTCAAGAACTTGAAACTACTCCGGATCATAGGGGCAGCCAAACTCAATCCTCTTTGCCTAGAATATTCGTGTGAGCTTCAACCAACGCCGCATGGCATGGACGACTTTGTCAGCAGCTCTGTTTTTTTTTTTGTTTTTTTTTTTGTTTTTCGTTTGGCTTCCCTCGACAGTTTGCCGCGACAAGCGCAATGGTCGGCGTGGGGTCTTCTTCCGTTGTCGTTGCGCGCCGCAGACAACCGACGTTTCTGCCAGACTACACCAATTCCGGACGCGGTGCCAGGTGTAGCCGGACCAAACGCCGGGCATCCAGGGCGCAGAGCTTGCAGCACCGCAGAACACGCCGCCTCCTAAGCCATAAAACGCCCGCTCTCTTTTTAATGAGCGCCCTCACCGAAGATCTCGTAACAGATGCGAACAACTGTCGGAAGTCTGGTGATCGCTGCAGGCAAAGAAAATTTGCAGATGCCACCGCGTAGCGCCAGTTGCAAGTGCTGCGCAAATGCATTCCCATGATAGCACTTGCGACTGGCGACGCATTACAATGCGTTTCATCAGCTCTTCTTCTTACGGGAGCTCCAATAGAAGTGAGTGTATATTATCCACGTTGTCTTCTGATCTCTTTTGTCTGGTAATTCTTTCTCATCCTCATCTTCCCAAGTCATCTGGATAACATCGGTAGCCTATCGTTCCTACGCGTCCGTCTATTCTATAGGTTCCTTCGTTTTCAGGTTTTATTTTATTTTCCCCGTACGCATGGGTGCGTGTGTGTGTGGGGGAGGGCGTAATAATCTGTCGGTATTCAAGCGGGTTATTCAGCAATAGGTTACATATCTCTGATTTTATTGGGTCATATTTTGCAGCAGAAGACAATCTAACCACAAGCGGTCCTTTTTGTACAGGCCATAAAATTCCCAACTTTTTTTTTTTGCAGACTATTTAGTAAATAGTGCGGGAATGGCAGGCTACACCACAAAATGCTTGCAAAATATTTCTTTTTTTACTTATTTATTACTGCAATTTCGCCACGGACATTGTCATTTGCTGCGCAGCACTTCGACGTTCGTGAAATATTTGGCTGCCTTAGTTGTACACTGCAGCAACCTTCATTCAACGCCAGAGTGATCATTTTAAATACGGAAGAGCTTTGGAGCATGATAGCGTGGGTAGCACTTGATACAATAATGCCACTAAAACGGCTGGTCAGTGCCTTCTCGCTTCCAATACGGGCTGTTTGAACTGCGCTTGAGAATCAGCCGCATCACAAATAAAAAGCGTTAAAAGAAGTTTAAAATGATCAGTTGACGGAAAACACCTATCTTGAATAAGCTTAAGATGCCCGCTAATTTTTTAACGGGGATTTCGGTAGGTACACAGGAAAAAGTTCCCTAGAAGATTTAGGTTAGATTAGAAATTGCATTTAACCCAACTTTTAAGAAATCTCTTCGGGTTGCAAGAATAGGATAAAATCGGGTTTTACCGGGAAACGAAAGGCCCTATGTATAAAGCGTCTATAATTGGCCATGTATTTAGTACATGTTGATGAAGGTGTGGCTGCTGTTTGTTCGCGAGCTTGGACTTGGATTGCTATCCATGGAAGCTGCGATGCGGACGCAGAAGGGGTGCCTGGAAAATCCAGCGAACAAATTCTAGAATGTACTTTTAATTAACAAAAACAAAAACATGAAACAAGTTTCATATATTCACAGCTTTTCTGTTTTGTGCGATAAGACACATAGCTCTTCTTTTTTGTTTTCTTATTTTGTAGTGTCTACTACTTTAAGCATCCATCCGGTCTTAACATTTGAACTAGGGGATGAGCTTTGCTTTTATGTATTTCCATAGAGGCCATAGTATCCTTCGGTTCAAATTTTCTTTCGTTTGTTTCTGAGTAAACAAATAGTTTTGATTGCATTACAGCGCTCTTTTTAAGGACTCTACCTCACGTGCTAAACAAGTAATGTGTCCGCACTGTTTAATTTCGTGTGAGTGTACTAAATTACTTTCTAGCTCACTAACTATCCTCGTTAAAAGAAAACAACAATTACACAAACACGAAAGCGCAAATCTGACAGCCCGAGACGATAAGCAGCGTTCCCTCTTCTTTCAAAGCAAGCAATCAGAGCACACCGATTTGTGTTTACGTCTTTAGTGGATCGCGAAAATCTAGACGGCGCTCTTCCTTGGCTACGCAAGGCAGCGCGTCGGCCGCTGATCCGCCTTCCCAGCTACGACTGGCCTCCGGAGTTCCTCCGGCGAACCAAGCAGCGACACCGACGAGCACCCTGCCACTCTTTGCGGCGCGTATCGCGAAAGATAACGCCCCGAGGCGGCTTCTCGCGCGCCGGGCGAGAACGCTGACGCACCGCTTTCGCCGGTAATCAGACTGGCGAAGCAGCATCTTCCTGCCGGGTCACTTGCCCGAGGCGCTTGCTCGCTTATACTTCGTGGAGCCCCTTATATACCCCGATAAGCCTGCACATATATACCAGGGGCTTGGGGAGAGAGGGGGAGGGGGGGCTGCCGTTTCGCTCCATAAAGGAACCGAGCGTTAGTCGACGCCGGCCAGCCTTCCGCTGACCATCGCACAGCGACGCGCGAAGAGGGCATTCCGCTGCTCCGCCGTTCGTTAGCTCTTGCGCGCACCGCTGCCATGACCCGACCCGTCGATGGGAAGATGCAGCGGCAGCGCTGTACGGCATGGAACGTTTCGTTGGCCAGACATCGGAACACGTTGGCATGTGCTAGGCTGTGGATGGTTTCTCCTTTAAGTTGTTTATTTCTCTTTTTGTTTTCTGTTGTTGGTTTGTTTGGGTGTTTTCTAGTTAACAGGGCAAACGCATCGGGGGGAAAAAGGCGCGCTCTGCTTCTGATTGGACCAGAGATTCTGAGCAGCTTTTGAAGGAAACACGAGAGGCTTGCACAACAAGGAGTATGTAATTAATCCTTCAGTATTGCAGGAAATCACAAAGTAAATAAATATATTGTAAAATATTCAATAAGATCTAAAACGCCCGCCTCCTATGCGAGAACACAGACGTTCATACAAGTGGAAGCGTAACTACTGAATTTCAAACAAACAGTCAAACAGCAACCAAATAACAGGCAGTGCAAGATTCAGTGAATGTAATTAGGAGCTTTATTTTTTAATGCGCTAGCACTTATAGTGGCCACTCCCCGCATTTAGTTTTAGCGTGTTTGTCTGTTTGAAGCCAGTTTTGTGGCAGGCTGCTCGCCGCGCAGGCGGACTCTCAGTTGTGAGAGGCTGCTCAGGAAGAGCAAACGTGGATCGCAACCCAACCCAAGCAGCCAAAGTCCAACCGATGGTAGCACCTGCCATAAGAGGGCACGGCGCATCGCTTGAAAACTGCACCACTGCACCAGGAGTAGCAGGAAGAGTCCCAGAGATTTATTACTGTATATCACGATCAACATCATCATCTTGATTACGCCCACTGCAGGGCAAAGGCCTATCCCATGTCTCTCCAATTAACGCTGTCCTTTGCCAGTTGTGGCCACCGTATCGCACGAATTTCTTAATCTCATCCGCCCATCTAACTTTCTGCCACCCCCTGCTACGCTTGCCGTCTCTTGGAATCCACTCAGTTACCCTTAGGGACCAGCGGTTATATTGCCTTCGCATTACATGCCCTGCCCAAGCCCACTTCTTCCTCTTGATTTCAACTAGGATATCATTAACCCTCGTTTGTTCTCTCACCCAATCCGTCCGCTTCCGATCTCTTAACGTTACAACTTTTAATTTTCCTTTCCATAGCTCGCTGCGTTGTCCTTAACTTAAGCTGAACCCCCTTCGTTAGTCTCCCCATTTCTGCCCCATAGGTGAGTACCAGTAACATACAGCTGTTGTTATTATAGCTGTTGTATGTATATAATTGCCAACAATCTCTATACGAATAACTACCGTCCGCGAACACCAGAACTGAACAACGGAACCGAAGTGAAAATCAAACAGCTAGCGCATCTTATTCACTTTTGGGTTATCTACATAAATCGACCACAATTTTTTTCTTTCGTTTCTTCTATTTCTTTCTTATTTTTTTATGGTGCCGTCGATTACGGGTTCCCACTACAAAACGGTGCAGCAGCCTTGTACTGACCAGCGATGGCAGCTGGTTCAGATCCACTTGGTTTCTTTCGTCGTATGCGCTAGCGTGGATATGGGAACATACTCTGGCTAGTAACGCTAAAGGAAGAGCGGAGGGACTTATTTCAGTTCTACATGAGAACAATTGCGGAGAGTCGTGCTTACGCAAGCCTTTTTGGACATGCAATTTATAACGAGTTTTTCGGTGAAGTTGCTAAAATGAAAGAGCCCAGTGAAATAGGGAGCAAGAGTAACGCTTCACCTCTTATCTCTTGGTTTTCTCGTCTGTTGCGCTACATCGGTCTGCAGACTGTTATTGGCCTGCACTCGCTAGGTCAGACCAGAACGAGCAGCAGTCGGCGGCGAAAGGCGCGTGAAGAACGAGGTTGCTAGGGTCATGGGAGCACCAAGCAAATTCTGCACAAAGAGAACAGCGACCCGCATGCCTCTTCTTCGGGCTTGGCTCAATTTGTCATCGACACCATTCCTGCCAGCGGCGTTGCCGTCGAAGGCGCGTGCGCCAAGCCACGCGAGCAACAAAGCCCCGATTGGGCCCTTCCTCGAGACCGCCTTCTACGCGGCGAGACCGGGGGAAGGCCACGTTGATCCTGCAGGACCTGCCCGAAACATTCGCGTCGCGACCAAATTGCGGCCGCGGCGGTGGAGCGACCGTGCAAAAGAGCGAGAAAGCCCGCAGAGGCCCGCGGGGAGGAAGCACAAAGGAATGCGCCGCATCGTCGAAGGCGCTGGCTGGCGTCGGGATAAGAATAACGCCGGCGGTGGCGCTCACCTCCCTCTTTCTTTCCTGCCAACCCCACCAGCCTCGCACGCGCGCGGCCCGCGAGGCATCGATTTTTCATCACCTGAGGATCGCGCCCAGCCAGCCAGACCCCGTTCTATCCGCGCACGTATATACGGACGACGGGGGGGAAACAAAAGTCTATACACCCTGTATACGTCGCGCTGCGCGTGCCTTCTGTTCTGTGCTGTTGCTGTTGGCTCTCGGGGCCCGCGACCGTGTCTCTGGGTTGGCGCCCGTCTGATCACCTTTTGCGTCGGAGACAAGTCGCCGCAGTGTACGGGCATGGCGGACGCTGCTCTGCATGCGTCGCACGAAGGGCGATTTTTCGCGGTCTGACGGCTGCAGGGAGGACGACTAAATTGACCTGCTCTTTCTTTCTTTTATTTTGTTTTGCTCGTTCGTTCGCTCATTCGCCTTTTGCAAGTGGGTCGATTTCCACGAAGCACTCAGAAGTGGTCGTAACGGTGACGTCATTATCAAGACCGGACACCGCAACGCGTGTCTGCCGAGCCTCAATTAACCTACTAAATGAACTTCATTATCCCACGCGATCGTACCGCAGACTGCTCCGCATGATAAGCGCAATTTCTTCGAACGCCTGTCGAGTGGCACACAAAGACGCACTCGGGATTTCTTTTGAAGCCTTCCGTGATTTCCTTGGGACTAACGCGACAAGTAATTCCTGCAACCTTACAACTGCTGCGCACGTAAATAACGACGCATAAGCAGCCATATCAAATAACCACAAAAGCAAAGTCGTTGATTTCGCTAGCTAGTGCGACTCACGACGTCTGTATGCTCTTCTAATGCTAGTCAATTATTAGTGTCACTGAGAACCTTGAAATATCCGTGATGATTATTAGTTATTCGCTGGCAGAATTTCGCTCATTCGACAACGTCCCCAGTTTTCCTGAACGTCAGCAGCTAGTTTCACCATATGGCCCTCCAGCGGCGAACACCGCGCAGCTCAATGTGGATAATTTAAAAATTGAGTAAACTAAAGAGCTCCGAGAAATTCTAAGCGAACATGGTGATTATCATGGTGGACATTTCTTCTTCGCTGCAAAATCTGACCCATAAATTCTCCCTGCACTCACACCAGCTGTTCCTGTTGGCCCTAGGAAATGAATAGGACTTTTCAGCGGTGACTTTCAGTGGTGCTTTTGAGTTTTCAGCGCCAAGTGGAACATGGCGGCAGCACATGGGGCAATATATGCAAGTAAACAGAACACTGGAGTAGCACAATTGTCGCACTACCCACACTATGCTATTTTGCGGCATGAAGGACAATGCGCACTTTTACCCTGTCATATGTTATGTACAAAGCTGCTTACACAGCGAACTGGCAGCGTTTTCGGAGAGTATACTCCTTCCATCGGTTACTTCTTTGCTTCAGGTGAATTCTATTTATGCATCTATCTATAGAGATACATCGTGCGGTAAAAGGTAAATAACACTTCTCAATACAGTGGACTCGGCATCAAGTGCTTAGACGTGGTCCTCTGGATCTTCTCCATCTACCATTTTATTCCGGGCACTTCGCGTTTTGTTTTTTATACGAAAATAATAGGTGACTACATGGTGTTCGAGCACCTATTTCCTTCACTCTCGGTGACCACTTTACAATTTCCCAACAAAAATGATGTTTTTTTACGCAACAGCATACATAACGTCAAAAGTGTGTGCATTCTACGTTGGCACAGCTATTTCCGCGGTGAAGGCGAAAGGTCTGGCGTTTTCTTTTTTTTTTCTTTTTATCTCCCCCTCTCTTCCTTTCACTAAGGCTTTCAATTATGTTTCACTTTCTAACCTTAAACATCGTAGCCCTTTACTCACGCTGTTGTCACACGAAGCCTCTTGTTTATTTTTTCCATAAAATAGGCACTAGTGAGTCTAGGCACACACTTGGGCAAGAGCTTATTTGTAAAAAACTGAAAAAAAAAGAGATCACGGCACGTCCCGGAGAAGATTCGTAAGAAGAACCTATTTGTCCTCGTAATGGAAGCGCTCGACTATGCTTCCTTTTAGGCGAAATGACTAGGGTAGAAAAGGCTACGTCTTTTTTTCTCTCTCTCTTTAATCTCGTCAAACAAGGGATCAGGATTTGCTGCCTCTGACGACTTGAGCTTGATTAAATATCGGCAGTCGCGTCGGCGTGCAAACAGTTCTTCCGCTCGACAACTTTCGAAATGCCTTTTCGAAATCCCTTCTCGAAAGGTACATCAATATTTTTCATTATTACGAACCCCAGCTCTGATGCGGGCAAAATTTGCTTTCCCCTCCTAAGACTTTGCGCTCGTGGAAACAGAGAAGATTTTGATTGCGAATTTAGAATCCTATGTTACTCACACATTTTTTAGCTGTGATCATGCATTAATGACTCTGTTCCAAGGTTGACTTGGGCGATTCTGTATGGTTGGTTTAACGAGGAGGCTAGAAAGATTAAATACGAAAAAAAAACGCACCACAGACTGCATTCAAAGAGAGAGAAGAAGAAAGGCAAAGTCCCGTCCAGTATAGCGCCCTAAGTGTCGCGGTTGCGACGTTGCAGGTATTTCAACTCGCAAGCCCAATGAAAGCGCATGTCTACGCTTCCATAGAATAAGCGCTACTGTGTTCTTTTTTTTTTTACTTTTTCTCCACAGAGATCCAAAAACGAGATGACGAAAAACTCACCAGTGCCTTAGAAGACTTTGGTTCTGAGCCATTAAGGTGCATGTCACAAGATAACTACAGCTCACTAACAGATGCCGCATAGAGAACACATGCGCACCAGGCTCACGTGTGTTCTTGCTGCTGGAAACGCTGCTCAAAAGGGGCAGGCCTGCTATTGTTGCTTTTTCTCGTCTTAACACAACTTAAATTATTGGGAGCCGATCTGGACACACCTTTTCCTGAAAACTTAAGCTTGTAAGTAAAGAATTATCCTTTCACGTACTATAAATGTGCTGTGTCTTAATTTTCCCGCAGTTTCAGTACACGAAGAATCTAAGATTTCAGATCAATTTCATCTACCATTCTGAGCAGAAGGAGCCGAAGAGCATAAAAACTCCTACATCTAAAGTTATGGAAAGGCAATTTTTTTACTGAAATTTTACTTTAGTGCTCGAAGTTCTCAACTGTTGTTAGCGTAACAGCGACCTTTAAGGATAAATATGCTGTGTATAAAACGGCACGTTGTAATGATATCATTTCCCCTTAATGTGAAGGGTTCGAAAGATGCCGAGCATTTAAAAATCCCGTAGCGTCTAATACAAGTGGCTGAAAAAGAAACGACGTAAAGGCTAACCAGCTAAACCATACGAGCGCAGTAGTGAAGTCAGATAACCGAACGACAGTATTCCATGTATTCCACATAACGAAAGACAGGGCTCTCCAAGAAAAATAAATAGCTAGCTTTGGAAGCAAACAGAAGAAAATTAGCAACTTAAAAGGAGAAAAAAAATCAACATAATCATATTCATAGCAAAAAAATATATACAGGAAAAATAAAGCATGTGCCCGTCTCCTCCACTACGCACACGACACAAAGTAGCCGACCGCATTCATCGTCGTCTCGTACATATCAACGGCGCCCTCGATCATGCCTGGTACAGTTGCTGCTTCTTTCGCCGTTCAATCTGGCAAGCAAGTCAGCAAGGCGCGTGAGTGATGCGGTATTTTTCTTAAGCCATGATAGCCGCATGAATGCCAAGAACTGGCACACAACTCAGACCACGCATCAGAGGGGAGCATACATCTGTCTCTCTCTCTCTCTCTTCTGCGGTGATTATCTTCTCCGCACTTTGCGTGCAGCCACGCAGTCAGTGCGGCCGTGCTCTAGCAGCTCTGGATTCGGACTATTTCCGAACTCACGTCTCATTCCGTTCGCCATCTCGCAGTTAGACGAAAAAACCAAACCCAGCTGTTCTTCTGTCTATAACAGGAATGCAAACGTTTTTCCGTCCGCACATATTGGAAAGGAACGTGCTGCCGCGGACCGGCGTACATCACGACCTCGGAACGCTAACGACCGTGCCACTGAAAAGTAAAATAAAAAAAAAACTGAAACCACGGTTTGCGGCTGTCAGTGTGCTGAGCTTATATGTAGTAGCAGCAGAAGCACCAGACGTGAAAGAAAAATCTGGGGGAAAAAAAAAAGACAGTTGAAGCGAGAAGAGAGGCCAAGGAAGGATGTAATCGACCCATCCATTATTAATACCCGAAGGCGGTGGTGGCAGCGCCTGCAAGAGAGCCGCACTCAATGCCACAGGAGCCGTGGAAAGAGGGGGAAAAGAGAGAGGGGGAAGGGAGAGGAAAAACCGCGGGCGAAACCTTTTCCACAGAGGTTGCCGGAGCAGCAGCAGGCAAGACACGGCGAAGCTCATTCGTGCGAACGAGCACGGTGAGGACGGTTTTTTGCCGCCGCGTTCCTTCTCATTGCCCGAGCCTCATTCCTCCGGCGACCCGCAAGAATGAGGCGGAAAGGAAAAAAAAAAAAACAGAAGAGAGAGTTTCGAATGAATGTCAGGAGTAAGCAAAGAAAGCATAATGCGATCCTTAAACGATGCCGAATACTTTCGCCGGCTTTCCTTTTCTTATGCTCGCCTCCGATAAGTAAAGGAAACGAACTACGAGTAACGACAAGGAGAAAGGAGGTATATACACCTTTATCGAGCGAAAGGCAGGAAAAAGAGAGAAAAAAAAGGCCGACGAGGAAAGGAAAATAAAGGGGCTCGGGAGCCCGTTTTGGGGGTTAGGATAGCTTTCTTCGGGATAATGCGCGAACGCAGAGACCAAATTAATCGATAATGCAAAAGAGTCCGGCCATGCCGCCGGGAACCGGTGGCGACAGCCCCTTCTTAAGCGGGGTCCCAGGGGCCCGGGCCAAGAGGGACAAAAATAATAACTTAGGGTCGCTCGGATGATGAGCCGCGACGAATGAAGCGTATCCTTTTCGCCGCCCGCCGCACATTTGTCCGTGAGCGATCCAGCCAGTAGCGCACCACCTCCAGCCAGCCAGACCGGCCGAAGAGTCCATTCCGAGTTGCGCTCCCCACTATGGTGGCTGCGGGGGAGATTACGTCTGGGTCTGTCCACCTTACTCCCGCTTTTCCCCACTACCCCCACTCCACTGCTGCCTTTCGGCGTGACGTGGGTTTTCGTTCCCGAGCCGCTCCTGTTGTGCCGCGGCTAGGCTGGGTCAGCGGGATAAAGCATGTCGGACGGATGCGCCCGACTGCGCGGGAATGCTTGGCGGCCAGGGTCGGCACGTCATTACGTATGCGCGGAAGCGATGCTCGTTTGCTGAGGCTCACCCGTCGTGTTCGTCGGTTGTTTGTTTATCCGCCGCCTGCCGGCCTCTCCCAAAACGGGACCCGGTAAAACAAGGACGCGCCTGCGGGAGAAAAACTGGGAAGCGCTTCGCCCTGCAGTGGGTACCAGAGCGTGGAGTTGTTTTGGAGAGGGGCTCAAGCGCATGCTACTTGGTTGGAGAGGCAGTTTCATTCTAAGGGTGAAGGGAGCCTTCGCCGACAGAACTTGCAGATAAAAGAAGTCGCTTTGTGACACGCAGGTCTGGAATGCCAAGGTTGTTCCTTTTACGTCGGTAGAGGATTCCGAGTACGTTTGGAATGGCCAAGCGCTTGAAGAAAAAGAGGTTGAGACCAACACAGGGTCAGTGAAAACGGGTAATTTTCTTACGCGAACAGTGAAGGTAACCTTTGTCAGTTCGCTTACTCTCCCCAACTATTCTCTTGAGAATCTTTTAGAGCGCTTAAGAAACAAAAACTAAAAACATGCTAACACGGTGCAAGATTACAACGCAGCTTTGCAATAACTTCCTTTTTTCCTTTAGGCTTCTCTTTTTCCACGGAGATCGTAGCAGGTAATATAATTTATAACCTCGCGGTAGCCCTTCACGCACATAAGATATTAGGCTTCTTATGGTAAAAACGAAATGATGAAATAGCAACTCGAAATAGGTATATCAGACAGCAATGCCGATGCATCACAGGCGGGTACTTACGTTTTGCGACACCTGTGGCGTATGACGCCTTCCATAATCCAGAAAGATGACGTATGTTCCCGCATTCCATCGCCGCAACAAACACGCTGTTGTAACACGCAGTATAGCACACGGGCAACAGAAAAGCTTCCCAGCGAGCTTATTTCTCAACCTCCTCTATACCCTGAGCGAAACAGCCAAATGAAACAACCCCCGTTTCGACACATTTCGCCAAATGACCGAGGCACACGCATCTCTCTGCTCAGTCAAGCTGCCACGCCGGGTCTGTGTCCAGTGTTGCGTCATCGCGCATCTTGTTTCGATCCGTCGCCACGGCTTCTCGCCCAAAAGTCCCCTTTCACATAGCTGCGGACTCCAAGAAGTCGCGAATATGCGCATACCTCGCGTGGCATTAGCGACCACGTACGGCTAGCTCGCGATCAGCCGCCGATAGCCGCTGCCATAGCCCGAGCCGCAGCCAGAGCGGGCCGGAATTAATGACAGCCGTGCTACAACCATCGTCCAGCACCGTTGGCCGACGGGCCTTAACAAGTGCCCGAGCACCCGTGTAGAAACTAGGCAGGTTCCAGGCATCCAAAACTTGGGCCTGACCACGTTTGCGCGTGCCTTCGTGCGTGCGGGTGCTCTCGTGCACGCCACTGTGGCCTGCACGCTGATACAGATGAGGTCGAACGCGCGGCGGCGCGCACGCCTGCATAAGCACGCCCGCCCGCACCGCTCCCAAGTCGGTGTCCATATATTTTATGAACACCGCGCTGGGACGACAGGCCCGAACGCGCAGGCCTGTGTGGAGCATTAGTGTCGTGGCATGCAAAGCACTTTCGGCGACAAACACGGCTTGTTCGGATACCTGCTGGAGAGCTAAGCGCTGCAGGAGCGGAGGTCCGTGCTATCCATCGCGGCTCGTCATCGAGCCCAAAGGGCGATGATGCGCTGCTTGCCTCGTGTAGATTAATACACGAACATCTCTTTGTGTCTCGGTTTTATACTGACTCCGCGGTGTGCTCCTTCGGGCACTAGTCCTTGATTTGCGCTTGTAACTTCCCGTGACATTGCCCGTCGCTCTGTAATGTGTCAGAAGAAGCGTCTTCAAGCTCGGAGTGAGAATGTGAGACAAGAAAAAAGACAAGGAAATGCAAGAAGGTTAAGGCCGACATCTTGCCATTTTCCTCAGGATGCAGCATTGCGGTCGGGGTTATTACTTCTACGATATTGCCTCCAGTGTCTAAATAATTAAGTCCATGAATATAATAAAGAATACAGCAGTACCTATACGTTCTTTTAATAATGGCTTGCTTTACCCCCGTCCCCTTACGTTTGGATAGGCACGAACAGATGTTCAGTGAAATCCAGATCTCAAGCAACAAAACCTGCTTCGTTTAGTTCACTGGTCGTCTCGGACCGGTCTGTGTCACAAATGCGACGAGTGTACATTAGGCGGCACGTCGACTCCAGCGCCTCAGGAGACTCCCGAGTTCCGCGGGCATAACTAATGGAGGGTACGGCGCCTCCATGAGGCCGAGGCCCGCGTTGTGCGAGCGAGGAACCCCGAGTGACCACACTCGTGGCTGCAGCAGCCGCGGCCTCTCGCCGCATTAAAGAGGAGGCGGCACCGCCTTTGCACAACCTGTGTGTCCTCCCCCCCTCGTTATGCCTGCGAGCACCCCTCTGATCGTCCGTCCGCGTACGTGTAGGGGGGAGGTAAGCAAGATGCTTCTTCGCCCGCGAATGACTAATGTCCCGTCTTCTGGCCTAGGCTACGCGCTGTAAACACATTATGCCTTCCGACACCGAGCGAACTCGGAACAAGTTAACTTCTTAGAGTCCGCACATTTTTCTCCTTTCAAGTTTGTTTGTTTTTTTTTCGAGAAAGCGCTTTCTTTCACCTTTTTTTGTGTCTCTGAGAGAGGTGGAGGGACAATTATAGTCAGCTTTAGTGAAGGATCATGGCTTGGTATTTGTGACACAGTTTCGCATTTAAAAAAAAAATGCGACCATTCACAGATCCAGTTCACGAGAAGACAGCCTAATTGCTTTGATGAAGTCTACAATGACGGTAGTGTCGTATATATGTCGCTGTAGGATAACGCATGGCGCCTTTTTGAATGATTACATTTGCATGATTGAAGGTGTGAGAGAGCTGGTACTCTTTTAATACCGATATGAAGTTGCGAAGATGTGAACGGGTTTATTTACAGGGCCAATTCGGAGATCGGGGACGCCATCCAACGGGCGTAACAATATATTATATGTTAAATGTTTAATATGTTGGAAATAAGGTGGTCATATTTGAGAAGGGGAACGATCGAAAGAAAATGCGAGAAAGGATGGCAACAAAGGCTGAAAGTGAAGAGAGGAGTCAGTGGCAGAAACTCGCAGAAAAAAAAAAGAACTTTGTTAGGCTCAACAGTGTTGAAAACAAAGCTTTGATCTTTATTTTGCTCTTAGTGATGTTGCAGAACATCTTTGAGATATACAGAAAAATAAAAGGAATGCCTTTTAAGTTAATAATGTTACTCGTGTGCCTTAAGCAGTACAATATGCTTTATGTACGCTTCTAGTCGTTCTAGAACAGCAGTGTGGTCTACCGGACATAATACTCTCACGAACCAGGTTTACTGAATAAAAAGTTTCCGTGGTTCCTTTATCTTTGTGCCGATTGCTACTACCCTCTCTTTTTTTGAGTTGAGGATGCAGCAGAAAAGGATGTTTACGCAGCTGTACGAAGGAGGCTGGAACCTAAGGGGTACGCTTAAGACAGCGTTCATAAAGTTTTTCTCCTTCACTTCGGTGATCGGACGAGAACCGGCGTATTCAACATGGTATGGCCCGATAAATGAGGTCGAAAACTATGTCAGCCGTAGGGGCTTGCAATGTTCGCCGCAGAAGTCTGAACTTCTTTTTTATCGACCTCTGCATCAAAGACAAACTAGAACCATCCCTAACATCAAATTACAAACTCAAGGGGCGGAGATTCCTCACGTTGAAAAAATCAGAATTTTAGGATTGATTATACAAAGCAACGGGTATAATAGTGATGCAATAACTAAGATGGAAAACTGCGCGCAACAAACTATGCGGCTCATACAGCGGATTGCCAACAGAAGACACGGCATGAAAGAGCAGAATCTCCTACGGCTGGTACAGGCGTTCGTAGTAAGCCGTATCTCGTATGCTGCCCACTTCCTTGATCTTAAAGTTTCAGAAAAGGAAAAGATAAATGGAATTATCAGGCGATGCACGAAACAAGCTCTAGGATTGCCCATCCGTACATCCACTCACCGCCTCCTAGAGCTAGGAATGCATAATACGCTGGAAGAAATTACGGAAGCAGTGAGAACCTCCCAAATCGAACGCTTAGCCGGGACCACAACCGGCAGGGCCATTGTAGAAAAACTCAATCTGAGCCGAGATAACAGAACAACCGCCAAAGTTGACATGCTCGGAAAAATTCGAGACAATATAGTTGTACCCCCATTACCCAGGAATATGCACCCTATTCATCACTCAGTGCGCCGGGCCAAGCGGGCAGAGGCACTAGAGAAACGCTTCCGCTCCTACAAAGACGAGGACGTGGTCTACGTGGATGCCGCTGAGTATGGTAAGAACACGATGACCGTCGCGGTCGTCAATAATAAACAACTCCTCAAAGTAAGTGCCTCCATACTCTCGGGTAACCCAGAGACTGCAGAGGAAGCTGCCATAGCACTGGCCTGTGTAGGCACAAAAGCGAGATACATCATCAGTGACTCCAAAGTCGCCATACTAAATTTCAGCAGGGGCCGGGTCTCCCCTCTAACAAATACAATTCTAAGCCGTCATGTAATAGACCGGAAAATTACACTAGTCTGGACACCAGCACATGCATCCCTGCCTGGTAATGAGACGGCCCACGAGTTCGCCCGAGGCTTTTCTTTCCGGGCGGACCCGAGCGAGGTGGTCTTTACAGACAGGGATCGCATGGTGACCTAGAGAGAAATTACACAACACTATCGTTTCCAACGAGCTAGACTTCCTCCAGCGGATAGATCCTTGTCCAGATACCAAGCCATCAACTGGCGCCGGTTACAAACTTACACCTTTCCAAACCCGGCCCTCTGGAGTCTTATGTACCCAGGGCAATTTTGAGAAACATGCGCAAACTGCGAACTTAGGGCCACCTTGGACCACATACTATGGGAATGTCCTCATGCTCCCCGGGAGGGACGAGGTATAAACACAAAAGATCAATGGGAGACCTTACTACTGAGCTCCGACCCGGCGACTCAGTTACAACTAGTCCGACTAGCCGAAGCCGCCGCCGAGAGTCAAGACCTTTCGGCCGTCGTCTAGGCGGGTAGCCCTCTGGCTACCATCTTTCTGTTGGACAATAAAAGTTTTCCTATCCTATCCTATCTCCTTCACTTGCTCTGTTTGCTTCTCGGAACCTTGAACGTCGCTGGCTGATGAAGTGAGTTTTTCTTGCAGATCTCGTTCTCAAACTGAATGCTGACGAGAATCTGACTTTCTCAGAGATATGACGACTGTTTCATTTTTAATAGAAAGTTGTAGTAACACCAGCGACAGGCAGAGGGAAATGTAGAGTAGACCTTCCAGACAGTCCATAGTCTCCATCCGGCACACGAAAGAAATCCGTATCCCCTTGGCCTTACCCAGAGTTAAGCCGAGTTCGTTGCGTCCGCACGACGTCAGGGTCGGTTCGCGGAAGCCGATTAAGCCGCCACAGCCTTCTCGCAGCGGTGCGGGAGCCGGGTTACCGGTCTGCGTAAGGCGGCGTACATATACAGAAATTTTCTCCTTCATCGCCTCTCGCCCTTGCCAGAGAGAACCTATTGCGAGGCCACCAAGGGTACCACTCTCAAGGCTTAATTCCACCTCTAGTCCACAAGATATCATTTGGCCTTGACCCTCTGGTCACTGGAAGAGCCACAGAGCGCTTCGTTTGCAGGGAAGCATGATCTTTAATACGCTGCAACATCGGTGCTCCCTCAACACCATAGCGGCTGTTTCGGGAATATTTTGCGAATGTAGACGAAAGAAGGGTGAATAAAAAGAGTGCAAATGTAATGAATATGCGAAAATGTGCCTTGTTTTCTGCCTCTTGAGCACAGACTTTTCCTCTTCTACATTTTAGCAATCTTGAGACCTGACGTATACAAGCGGAATAGAAGCTTTTCAGGATTTCAGCTGCTTGCCGAGCAACATTTTTCCGAGAGCTACTATTCAGGCCCTCCGCCATTCAAGATTTAAAAAAAAGAAAAGAAAACGACATGCACCGTTTGAGAGTTTGCTCTGAACGCTCGCCAAAAGATGAGTTTCACACGAAGGTCTTCATTTCCGCACACAAATTTCCGCAAGCAGGAGCGCTTCAAGAAACTGTGCTTCTGTACTCTTACTCCGACCGCCGTGCAAGAAAAAACACGCTCCGTGATCATCTCTCCTAGGCCTGCCGGCGGAGCAATACGAGAGCTCCATCGAAAGTGCAATCTGACAGAAGCAGGGAGCCGCAGACTGAGGTGGCCGACGCGGCCTCTTCGATTGATCTCCGTAAGTGGCCTACTCTGGAGCTGTGAGTGATAATCGGCGGTCAGTCAAGGCACCGCCGCTAGACAAAGGTGCGAAATATGATGCTCTAAAGGAAGATAGGAGGAAAGTAACTGAGGAAGACATCATTTCGCTTCGGAATAGAGCAGAAAAGGAGGAGGAGAGGTGGCGTAGGAGGTGGCTGACAGGATATATGCATGCACAAGGAACACTGTCTCGAATTAAACCCCGGGCATGATGACTACCGGCGAGTTACATTTCATCAAAAGGATAAACACAGATGATGGCACATGCGTCTAAAGGACAGGGCGTAATACTCTGAAATTTACCCCCATTGTGCACTTCGCCCTGCCTGCCATTCCATCACTCATCCCTTCCTTATAAAGGTAGCGGCAAACAGTGTCTCTTTCCTCCTCAGCATAGCCACTTCTTCTTCTTCTTCGTCTTCTTGTTCTTATTCTTCTTCATCGTCATCATCATCATCATCATAAACAACATGTTATACACGACGCGCACTCAACACTGACACAACAAAGCGCAAACTTACAACTGCTTTATCTTCATGCGTGTTCTTTCCTTTTTTTCCTGAACGAAGGATGCCTTAGTAAAGCTCTTGAAGCAAATCTGTAGCTGTTTTGAAAGGCTACGGTTCATACCGTCTGCTGCAATCAGTTTAAATAGCACTGGCTCATTGTCCGCCAGATTCATTTGCTCAGACTACTCTCATTATACTAGCGTTACAGCACTCAAATCTCAGCTTAATCTCCCAACACTGGCCTGTCGGCGTAAAATCGCCCGTCTTTCGCTCTATCATAAATTTTATCACACTTCCGATCATGAAACTGCCCCGATAACACGCGCTCATCGCTTCTCTCGTAATAGTCACGCTAACGCCGTCTACCCTGAACGGCCCCGCACCGAAACATATAAAAAGTCATTTTTTCTTCAAACAGCCAATGACTGGAATGACCTTCCATCCGAAGTGGCGACCATCATCAATCCTGTTCCATTCAAAACCGCCATTGAAGACCACCTGTGTTTATATTAACTCTTTTGTTTGCCCACCCCTCATGTAATGTCCCCTGTGGACCCTTGAGGAAACAATAAATAAAAAAGCTGAACGGCTGTTCCAGTGTGCGTCGACGAAATTGCTCTCTCGACTTCGCGAACAGCGCACCGTACAGATGTGCACCAACTTCTGCACTCTCTTGAAGGACACTACGTCCAGGACGACTTCGTTAGCTTGTTATTTTTCGTTTGCTCTTTTTGCTACTACTACCTTTACATTGCCTCTGCTTTCCGAATCCTCGAAGCATGTATGCACACGTCGGGCAATTAAGAAGCAATGCGCTCCCCGTGTTGTTATTGCGATGACATTAGGAGCGTGGTGGGGTCAGAAATGCATCTTCGGTCATAAAATTTGCCCATTGGCTGGAGGGAAGTGACGTCACCAGACCGGAAGTGAGGTAGCTTCTGGTAAAGGCATCAACAGCTGCTAGTGCTACCACATTGCCAACACATAATAGAATTATAGGTGTCCCTGATATTTTTCGTCAGCACGTAATGCTCTTTCATAAATTTAAATGTTCTTAGTGAGATCAAACTAGAAGAAGCTAAAGTCTTAATTTGTTTCTTGGCTTAAGCAGTGCCTACTCTTGCGCTTTTTACTCGATCTACGCTCGACTTTCCTACCCTTTCTTTCTTAAAAACAAAATTAGGAATGGTGCTCTTGAGAAAGGACTCTTAACCAAATGAGAAGGTGAGGACGTAGATGGTGTCCGCCATTTTGAAGGGCTCTAACTCGGGAAAAAATGAAAATAGAAAAACTCCAGCAACAACGGCTTTCGTGCGAAGGACGCGTCGCAACGTTCTCCGCTTCGCACGCGAGCGCATCCCTCGCGTGGCCCTTAGGCCGGGCCGGGCTGTCCTTACGGCCCTCTTATCTCGGGACGGGGCCTCCGCAGGGCGCCGGCATCGCGCGCTCGTCGCAGCCCGAGCCCACGGGCATCGCAAATAGTGAATAACGCGTCCCAGGGGGTGGACAACTCTTGGGCCGAGACTCCGAGATGTGTGTGCGCCGTCGCTGATCACGAAAGAGAGCAACAACGCACTCAGCTGCTTGCAGCAGCCCAACCCCGGTCTCCCCCTTTTTCACACTCTCCCGTTCTCCGTGACTCTCGCCCTCTCAGCTACCAGCACCTTTTTCGTGTTTGTTACTCGCGCACTCTCTTCTTTACCACCCGGTCCTGCTCTGTTGTTTCTTTCGATCCACTCCATCTTCTCTCTCCCGCTACCCTCCGCCACTTTCTCCGCATAGTTCTTTTCTGGTGTTCGTTCTCGCATTTTCTCTATACTTTGCGTGGAGAGCATTGTTTGGTCGTTCAATACTTGGGGCCCCATTGGCGTCTGCCCTTCCCACTCCTCTTCGTGTTTCGCCCTGCGTTCTCGTTTTATTCCTCGCCTCGACAAGGCCTTGCTCCCAGCGGCCCTCCAAGAAGTCACTTTCGTTTTGAGCAACTCGCCAATCAGAGAAATGGAGCCCCGGTGCTCGCCCGATGCCCATAGCCAACCTGTGTACTGTTCTTAAGGCATGCTGTTTTTTCCTCTCTTCTTGTTTATCTTTTTCTCCGCTCCCTTCACCTTTTCTTCTGGAGGTTTATTATTTCTTTCCTTTTTTTTTTGTGCGGCCGTGACCTCTGATCTCATAGTTTCTTGCTGGGTGCAGTTTGTTCTCGCGTATAGATCTCATAAAATTTACACGACTCCCGTTTCAAATCATCTCCCTTTTTCTGACATCGTTTCGGTGTTCCCAATTCTTTTTCACCGATATTATAGAGGCAACGAAGGATTTTGCTGTCCACCTTCCGCATAAGTTATTTACATGATTTGAAAATTCGGACTCAGCAAGAAATAAAAAGAAAGCGGCATTGGCTTTTAGAACTCTCAGAATATATTCCAACCATTTTGCAGCTGTACCCAGCAAGTCTGGAAAAAAACATTTTTCAAAGGTAAATAATAGTTAATAAACTCTATTTTTCCATATATATGCAGTTAGATTTCACCATAACAATAAATATATTCTCAGATCTCCCGTCGGCAGGCTTGCATTTTTTTTTCTATTAATGTTTTCGCTATTTTCAGAAACGTTAATCATTGGTTTTCTATGGCAGTCTTAACTGCTCAATGCGAGCGATGGAAAAAATTTATATGAAAGATTTTGCTATGCATCGGAAGAGAGAACCATTACTTTCAGGGTTCACACAACAGTACCTCACAATATTCCAATGTTCAAACATCTCGTCAAGAATGCTGGACATGGGCAACTAATTCATTCCTTGAATGTGGCGCCAGATCAACAAGGCTGGTCTTATGTCTTTGCAAGTATCGTGCTAACGAGGAATTAATCACCTCGCGAACGCAAGCACCCTCTGTTTATTGCAACCAACCCTAAAAATAATTCTGTCTGCTTGAGTTCCAGACACTCAACCTCAGCTCTAGGGTCCACCATCAACGACAAAAAAGAGGGGCTCTTAAATACGCGTTAATACGGTTTACACCGGCCAAAGGACAGGTCTTGGTATTGATTGTATATTCATGTTGCCAGCCGGCACCAAGCCAAATTTACCAACTTGGCAACAAGTAGCTATTACATCGACTGCACCAATGAATGCAATGACATCACAGGGCTGCGTGCACACCTCTCACGCACCGTACGAGATAGAAACTCCGCATTCGTCGCGTTCAGCGTTATATTAATTATGATACGCCAACCATCGACAATCCTTCCTAAGGAAAAGACATTCTCTGAGCGTCGTTCATCTCCTGAGTATTATGAATGATGTGATTGAACGTTCCTTCACAGCCGCGCTTCTTTCTGCTCTCGCGTCTGCAGTGCGATTATATGAATAAATATTCGGACGCGGATGGCCATGGCATCTCTTATGTTCTTCTTGTGACTGTTGTGGCGAAGCTTAATATTCTGCGATTGAGTCGACTGTAACACGTACATACAGGAAGTTCAGATATGCTCTACTATTATGTCTTACTGCAAAATATTCTGCTAAGCAGTTGCTGTTCATTCTTCGAACATCGCGAAGCCGCCATACTGATCAAGAGTACAAGCATGTCATGGTGACTATATTAGATACATTGTAACAATAAAGAATTTACAAACTAGCTATATAACGTGCTCATTTCTACTTATTTACGTATCTGCGATGCTATTTGCTTGGGCAAAACAAAAGTATCAGTCGGTGTAAATTTTTTCGAGATATTACTGCAGACTTAGCAGGGATTGCTTTAGCATGCCCGGAGCTGCATTAACTTAACACAATAATGATACATCCCTACGTTAAATAGTTCTGTAAGTGAATATTTGTTTGGCAGAAAGGTATGTGCGGTGAATCATTGCTTTGTTCGTTTTAAGGCAATGCAATGGACGCTCTGACAGTTGCAAAGAACCCGCTAAGTTTCGATGCATAGAAGAAAAAATTGAGCGTCAAATGACATTCTCTGCAAGACGAGAGGTGCTCTCCAGCTGTCCGATGTAATACAATGCGGTCCGACTGCCCCAGCCTTGCTCGCTCTATGTAACCAAACTCATCAGTTCATTTGAGTCTCAGGTGTCCCCAAACTACGATTGCCTCCCTGGATATCCACTCTACTGCTCTAACTTAGCACAGCATGTGCTTCAAAGCTGCTCCTTGTTCTTTTCATTCCATCCTCAATTCTGTTATTTTCCCTTGGTTTCCAAGAAAAAAAGAAATGATTATTTCTAAAGCTAAGGAATGTTGCTGCATCGTGGTGTTCCATACTTTGCCAAAGCCGCAGAATGGGTAAGCCCTCTTCGCGGCTTCCTCCGAGCCACTGCGGTGTCGGCGCAAACCGTAAGAACTCGTCGTTACACCGCCGCGCCTGCTGCGGAAACAGAGCCTGCTTTCTTGAACATCATGGGGCCGTTTAACAACGCTAGACTCGTCGCACGTCTGAACTCGTAAAACGAGAAATTTCCTCCCCGGGTCTTACACGGGGGCCCAACGCCTCTTACGGCGCCCATTAAAGCGCGCATTTTTAACTGGCCGTCCGGCTCTGCTCGGACCTTTCCTTCTTCTCCGGCACCATTTACATCCCGCATCGGAGCCGCGCTGTAAATGCGCACTAAAGGCTTCAAACACGTGCGTCGGATAGCGCTGCATGCGCGTACGGTAACGGGGGCGTACGCATGACGAAAACGACTGTCTTCGCGTCGGCCTACACCGTGAAGGCCGCCGAGAGATGCGCGCCGCGTTGCAAACGGAGGCGGCGCGCTCGTTTTCTCGGCATTGAAATTTATGCCTTGTGTTTTCTCGCCGAAAAGCAAAAATGTAATATCTGTAGGCGCAGGGGCGTTTAGACTGCGGCCTAATGTCCTCGCGCGTAAAAAGAATGCGCAATTCGTTCGCATTGTCCCCACGCCTCCCTTTCTCACTCGCGCTCTCTCTTCATAAAGCATGTTCTTTTGTGCCAACGTAAGGGTCGTTCTACACTTAACTTTAACTCTCCTTTCTTTTATTCATTTACAACATCATTTCTTGTCCCTTGAGCCTTTCGCAGCATGTCGCCAACAGCAGCTCGCACTCAGCACGTACAAGCAACACGTACACGTACAACACATGCAACTCATCGTCACTTGCTTTTCCTCTTTTTGAAGCGCGCAGTAAGATGAAGAGAGAGAGTGCCGAGGCGCTCTCAGTTTGTGCAAAGCTCAACACGTGATCCAGTGCCCTCCAAATGCTGGAACGTAGAGATGGAAACCTTCAGTGATTGTACGCCTCGAGTCACACCAGATGAAATGAAAGTAGTATCGCTAAAATTTGAACTGATTAACTCAGCAGCTAACTCGTCTCAAACATTATAGTTATAAGCCACCGTGGTGGCTCAGCGGTTATGGTGCTCGGCTGCTTACCCGAAATACGCCGGTTCGATTCCGGCCACGGCGGTCACATTTTTATGGACGCGAAATACTAGGAGCCCGTATATACTGTGAGATGTCAGTGCAGGTGAGAGATCCCGAGGTGGTCGAAATTTTTTGGAACCTTCTACTACGGCGTCCCGCATAGCCTAAGTCGTTTTGGGACATTAAACGCTATAAAAGAAACCAAACATTTCAAATATGTTGCAAAAATACACCGTCGAGCTGCGACTTGTGTTGCATTGTTGACGGCGTATCTAGATAGTATTATTCCTGGCCCTGAGTGTCTTACAAATAACTGGGTGCACGACCCCAAGTAAATCAAGTGCCGAGGTTTCAGCATACTTAATGACCATGATCATTACTAAGCAAATTAACTTTCCTTTCGTCCAGTGATTTGGCTGTCTAAATACCTTGCGCTCATTCAAAACCCAGACGCACTTTTGATACCCATATATTAACGTTTTCGTCACCGGACGCTTGTTTACTTTAATAACAGATAGCTTAGCAGAAACTTTTAGTTACCATGCTGCTTCAGGTTGCTGCTAAACATTCGGGAAATGGGCTCAATACGTCAGGTTTATGAAAAAAGCTAGGCCGCTTAACCCAAGTCTTAAATATTAACCCATAGTTAAATCTCAGTTCACAGACAGAAATAAGGGGTGAGGTCGGCCGGAGTAAAAAGCCTCTGCTCCTACTTAGCGAAGCTCAATTTGTTATCCAGCATCTGCCTTCACTGCCTTTGTCTGCGCGCCGACACCATAAGATTTTATTGAGGAATTAAAAAGACGATTACTAGGGATGAGCAATGAAAAGTACCGTCACAAATGTCTGCAAGCCCTGTGCCAGCTCTATGCTTTCGATGTCATATAATTTGTGCAACCCCGCTGTATCAATGTGGTGCAATTCGAAACGTACCTCAAAACCACACAAATTCACTAATGACGTGCACTGTTTGACGCTATGCGCTTACATCCGTGTCTGCTATCAAATAAGAGATAGAAATTCCAATATCTCGGCACCAACTTTATATTATATGGAAATCCTTGGAAGAGCATAAGAATTCGGAGCTGCCGACAGAGAGAGGCTTATTTTTTTTTTGTTTGTGCAGCGCCGGGATTACGCACACCGATGATGAGGGATCCTCCATTTTCTACAGGAGTCTGAGACACGTAGGGCCCGAAAGTTTTGAAAGCACCTTCGCGTCAACCGCGCTTTCTCCCCTCCGCTTCTTTTGCGTACCGATTCAGAGCCGTGCATTCGAAAGAAGGTTCCCTCGCTCCTTGCCACGAATCGGTCGAGGTACAGGATCACGAGCTCTCGAGGCTCCCCACGAGACGTTCAGCTCCATTTCCGATGCGCGCTTCGTGTGTGTCTGCATTTCCGGCGGCCGCGGCAGCTTCGTTACACGGACCATTTGGCCGCAGAAGCCGCACGCGACTGAGAGCCGTTAACGCTCTCCCGTCGTTCCTTCTCAGCGGAGCCCGTGCGCCTCGCTCTCTGTTGGTTCGCGCATTTTTCCCTTCACTCCCGCCGCTCCCCCCTCCCCTCTTTTTTTTTGTCCGCGAACTTCGCTTTGAGCATTCGCATTCGGCGGTGGTACCTTTTACCGCGAACAACGCAGTGTCGCAGCGGTGAGGTCTGCCTTTCCGCCACGGACATGCACATAAAGCCCCGCCGCCGACGAATCCGCTATTGAAGCCAGTGCGGCGGACGAGGCCGCAGATAAGTATTCTCTTTGGCGACTGCAGGTACCACGACGCAGCCATTCTCTCCCACCCATCCCTCGGCTATCAACGAAACAATTGCTTCGCTCGAGTGGAAAACTGCGCCGCCGTGATGACGACTGCTCTTCCGTCGCCGCAGTGCGCTGCGGCGCTCCCAACATTGATTGGAGTTTCGCAAAAGTTAACTCTGTCCGCGGACAATATCGCGCCTCCCTTCTTCTGTCGCTAAGCCGCTATGCTCCCGTTCGCTCGCTGCTCCGCTGTAACGTCCTTTATTGTTGCGGTGTCACCGCAGCGCCGTGGCCGTGTGCGCACTGTGCATCCTGCCATTGCTCCGTTCTAACTTATTCAGCTGTTGGAGTTTGGTGTACTATGCAGATGGAGGCGACTTGTAACTTTTATTTTCTCTTGTTCTTTCTGCTTTTTCTCTGGCCGAAGCGAGTGGGGTTAAATGTTGCTGGTTCCTGAACGTGGAACTCATACTGCGAAGAGAGGCGAGGTGGCGAGAGGCGAGGTGGAGAGGAGGGAGCTTAGGGATAGGACGAATTGAGCTGCGTTATATCGCAGCCCTAATCGAATTCCATTCGCCCCGAACGCAATCGAGTTTCCGGGTGGACAAAGTTGCACTTTGCAAAGCCGCAATTCGCGCACGCAGGGGAGCACTCTCGATGCCAGAGAGCAAGCAATCAAGCAGTGGTCGTATCTGGCTTTTGGCTTAAAGTTTTTGTAGCGGTTGAGGAAGGTGATTGCTTATAGCTTTCAATAGCCTCCTTTCTAGGGTTAGTTTACAGAACACGCACTTGGCTGACTCACTGAATTGTCCACACCGTTAATTGGAAAGCATGTAATAAACTTGTCTGATGATCCCGTTTTTGCATTTGTCTTTTTCCTTTTCACCCCTTTCTTTGTTTTTTTGAACAAACAAATGATACACCTGGGTGGTGAAAGAATATCCTTCTACTAACGCGAGTAGCGATCGGTTAATGCAGTTTCAGGCCAAAGCACGTGGCTGCTAGTACAACCTACACCGATTCACGCTCTACATGGCTAGCATGCGCACTGAAGAACGCGTGGGCTTTACTCTTACTAGAAGGTGCCTGACCACGCTTCATTCACATGCAGGCTTCACGTTATCTGAGTGCACCCACGCGGTGAGGCCACACCGTAATAAACATTCACCCACTCGACTGTGCTGGGGTCACTTGACGAAATCTTTGTGCGTACAAGCTGGCTTTGGTAGTCATTAAGTTTGCAGGAGCAAGTATATCTACACTTTGAATACATTGGTAAAATCTTCTTTCAGGCCACTATGATAGACCAATTTGCTGTTAGCACCGAGTACGGGTACGCCAGAATACAGCTATATAGTTGCCGGCAAGACTTGTCTGTAATTGATCGCATGCATTGCTGTGTCAACGCTCGAAGCCCTCGTAGTCATGCATGTAGCAAGCGATAGGTCAGGCACATGGCTGCGATAACGTAACTGCGCTAAAAAGACGCACCACGAAAAGAACAAAAGAATACGCACTGTTGTTTTAGTGGTGTGTATTTTTCTTTTTTGCGCATTAATGTTATTCCATTCACGCACCTTCGTCAACATGTCGAACTTGTTGATTCACCATAGGTCACGCAACAACGTGACTCCGCACACTCTCGAGATATTTACAGCTCTCTATGAGATAGAACGATCTCTGCTGTATTACATAGAGCACATGCCGTCTCTGATGCGTGGAAAAGCGCTGCGAATTTGGGTCAGTTTCTTTGTACATTCTAGCTTCCATTTCAAAGTCTCTTCGTTGTTTTTGTACAGTGACGACAAGCCGTTTTTTATTAGTATATACGACTTCAGTATGCGTGCAGCATTCATTGAAACGTTAGTTACCGACAAGTGGCTTGTGTTACATTAACCGCAGGTTATTCGGCTTTAATACTGCGAACGTAACAGACTTCAACGAAGAGACTCATTCCTCTCAACTTACCATCCATCAGACGAAAGCGTTTTTCAACGGCTTTGTAAATGATGTCGTTTTACGCACGAACACGAACGCATTTCAGGTTTCCACCTCCCTTCCATCTAACCTCTATTCGCAGCGTGAACGAGGAAAACAGAAGACGATTCTTGCGCATCCTAAGAGAATGTATAGCCGTGCATCACTCGAACCCCGGCAGTACATCATCTCCCGTCTAGGCAGCGACAAAGGCGCAGTTGGTCCGCGACATGTCCCCTGTTTGGCGACGGCTCAGAAGGATCTTTTCATCGAAACCAGGAAATGTGGTTTGTAAGCCGATCGCGTCGAAAGTCGTCAGCCGTCACGGTTTGTAGACTCGGTTGACATCTGAGGTTGAGCATTGTTTGTTCCCTGGAGCTTGCGTTCCGCCCAAAAAGCAAGCTGCCTCGCTTCGTATATCCCGTCGCGGGCAGCTTCTGTTGAGTTGCTCGGCAGATGTAGTTCAACCGCTTTTCTCGACATAGCTTTTAAAACACAAGTGCGAGATGTACTGTTGTGCCCGGGAAACGCCTCAAATTGGAAACCCTAACCGACAGGGTTATATGCGTTCATGCCCGGTCCCGTTTAGGCTATGAAAGACCGCGGTGGCCGAAGATTACTTTCTTCTAGAAAAAAAAATAGCTAAATAATCGTTATGACCGACCTGTGCGCTACGATGCCTTGATCGGATGACGTCTTTCTCTCGAGTACAGTTTATTTTTTTATGCGCGCATTCAAAATATAAGGGGCGCCTCTGTTGCATAAGTAACCTGATACTTCGTTCGTGGTTTAGTCCTTGGGGCTGTTTTTTCTTTTCAACCGGTTACGAAATACTCAAAGCGCGACCCTTCTAGGATCACAAAACATTAACGTTGAGTCGTCGTTGAGGGATTTGAGGACAGCGCAATTATTTCCCTCGCATACAACGCCCCACTGCATACCTTCGGCAGATTTTTCTTTCTCGCTGTGCGTTCGCCGAGAAAGATTTGCATATGATCCGCTTGGAAAATCGATTCGGCATTTGTGCGCGGAAGAAAAACCGAATACCATTATCTCGCTCCCGGTCGAACGGGCTGGAGAGCTGTCCGCGAAACGCCGCATAAGCCGGTGGTGTTGCTTCCGGCGAAGTAAAGAGGATGGAAAAAGGGAGAGGTAGAAGCGGGGAGAAAGAAGAGAGAGAAGCATAAAGAAGGCTAAAGAGAGAGAGAAAGAAAGGCGAAAAAGTTGCCGGCGCTTCGCTGAGTAGTCGAGATTAAAACAATAAAACTCTGCTCGTAGCTATCCTGCACGATGAGAGGATGAGGGATAAGGAAATGAGTGTTGGTGGAGAGTTACTAGCTTTCACGTCTGCATAGAAGCCAATCCACAGCCGTTCCCACTATAGCGGTAGCCTGACCCCGACGACCGTGTTCTCACGAAGTGGGGAAACGACGCGAGCGTCAGCTTGCTTCCTTTGTAGGTTGGAGAAGCGGCTGTTGGGCTCGGTCTTGAAGTGAGGACTAACACGGTCACGTATGCGTGCCCGTTCGCTCCTTGAGTCGGTCTCCAGCTTGCGCACGCAATCAATTTATCAATAATCAATACGCGGTAGAAATGATCGCACGTTCATCTTCTCATCTTTTTCCTTGTGTTATTATGAGCGAATTCATCATGCCTGTGTCCACCGCAAGTGAATTCTGTGTGAATGCTTGGCCAAGTCGCGTCTAGCATTTTTGTTGTTTGCTTGCTTGCTTTTGCTTGCGTTTGCTTGTATGTGCTACGTATGTATGTATGTATGTATGTATGTATGTATGTATGTATGTATGTATGTATGTATGTATGTATGTATGTATGTATGTATGTATGTATGTATGTATGTATGTATGTATGTATGTATGTATGTATGTGCGTATGTATGAATGTATGTATGTATGTATGTATGTATGTATGTATGTATGTATGTATGTATGTATGTATGTATGTATGTATGTATGTATGTATGTATGTATGTATGTATGTATGTATGTATGTATGTATGTATGTATGTATGTATGTATGTATGTATGTATGTATGTATGTATGTATGTATGTATGTATGTATGTATGTATGTATGTATGTATGTATGTATGTATGTATGTATGTATGTATGTATGTATGTATGTATGTATGTATGTATGTATGTATGTATGTATGTTTCTTTAACGCTTGCTTTTGCAGCAGGGTTTTGGAGCCACAGTTCTTGAAATACCCACGGACTGCTCAACGTATGCTATTACTTTTATTGAAAATGAAAAACTACTGTCAATACACTACTCCAGTGAGCTAATTTTCTTGTTTAAAAAAACGCCGCACTGGGAGTTATTCAGTCAACAACTAACCGTTGCACTTAGGCTGCAATGAACTTGGTGTTGTGCTCCTCCGACTTCCTAAACTTATTTCAGCATTATTTCTAAGGTTATTTCTAGTCATTTCAGCTCATTAGCATATATATAAACAAAATACACGAGGAAAGCTAAACTTGCGGTTCAAAATCGCATAAAAACATTCCAAGCGGGAAATTACTGATGCGTTCTTGGGCAGTGTTTCAGAAAAGGCGCAAATATTTTTTGAGACATTACCTGATTTCAAATTTTCAGGGAGTCGAATATTGCAAAACTTTTTGCGGATGATCCTGGGTTTTTCCAATACGGCGCGACTCAGCGACGCAAAAAGAACGAAGTGTTCGTTACAAAGTAGTGTCGGGGAGGTTTTTTTTCCGCTGTGAATTATACAGTGTGTCTGGGATGCATTGTTTCTTTCTTTTCGCTTTCTTCTTAGCAGCGAAGCATCACTTCGCCGGCCGCTAATTACGTACCAGAAACACTTTGAACTGCGTTATTCGATTTCTCTTTCGTCATCTTTCGTATAAAACGTTCCGTAACGAAAATTATCTTTCGCTTTTGTCTTCGTTGCATTTTTCTTGCTCTTCGTCTATCATTCTTTTCTCGGCTTGCCTCTTTCTTTGTTTCGTAAACCCCATATCCGCCCTTCCAGCGAACTTATATTGTAGGTTCAAGATTCCCGTTGCAATTCCGTGTTTATCGTTTCTCGCGGCTAAAATATTATTCACTTGTGCTCTCCTATAAATGGGCCCTAACAATAGAATTTCGTAGTGGGAAACGTTCCAAGCATGCCACCGCAATTGTGCTAAATGCTGAAACAACCTTAAGCGCAATATATTTCACCACCACCTACTCCTACATTTGGACGCTGCTATCCACGTGTGTAAGCAGCGGTGGCGGGTATAGTTTCGCTCAGGCAATCGTTGGTTCCAATGAAAGCGGCTTGTAATGGTTTCTCGCTTTTGAAAGAACTGCTTTCGGGCATTTGCACTAACCCGCCGCGGTGGCTCAGTGGTTAAGGCGCTCGTCTACTGTGCCGGACTCCCTGGGTTCTAACCCGACCGCGGATAAAGGTGGGAGAGAAAGAAGAAAGGAAGAGAGAGGTGCCGCAGTGGAGGTCTCTAGAATAATTTCCACCACCTGGGGATCTTTAACGTGCACTGACATCGCACAGCACACGGGCGCCTTTTGCGTTTCTCCTCCATCGAAGCGCGGCCACCGCGGCCGCTACTTGCTCATTCTAAACGCACATTTCGCCCCAGGTTTTCCATTCACGAATTAAATTTCAAGTGCGAGTTTAATGATTCAGCCTTCTTATTTTTGTCTGTTTTCTTTAGTTGGTTGTAGGTTAACTTCACGAGATTACTCCGAGAAAGAACTCCAGAATAAACTTGATAAGGGTCTGGAGTTGGGCTATAGCTGGTGAGAAAAAAAACTTCGTGTGGAACAAATCAACCAGTCTTCTTACTTGGTTCCCCATTCACGGTTTATCCCAGATAAAATTCATGTTCTAAATTCCAATGAACACAAGTAAAACTAAATCGTGCCAGTTCTCTTCTTTTTGTGCCAGCAACCAACAGCGTGTGGCATGACGATTGCCTATGGCGCCACAACTGTCGCACTCCGAGCATAGAACGTCAGTGCGAGCGTTCTTATTTCCCTCATTAAAAAAATCAATAACATTTGCCTTCGCTACAGAACAGAAAAAAAAAATCCAAGTGCCATGTCGCATTATCTTTCAAAATCTCTCATCGACGCAGCTAAGTACCGTTACAACTTCTCCGACGCGGCCATCAGTCTTGTCGCACGCTTACATGGTGGACGCCCTCGTTCACTATGCAGCAGCATGCGTTTTTAATTAAGAACAGCGCGCGTTTTCAGTTCTTTCCCCACGTCACACTTTTGTTGGAGCGCCTAACGTCGACCTGTCCTTTTTCACAGCATGCAGGGTGACTTTGTCGCGTTATTCGCTCAAAATGAGTAAAAAGCGAGGCAATGAATAAATGAAAGCGGGGAGCGCTTGGCCCGTACATTAGCGTCTAAAACTCACTGCACAAGCACGAATAGGTGTGTTTCTCGTCAGCCATGACTCTGGCGAGGAAATGAGGGTCCGGATAACTCTTAATGCAGCAGAGCGGTCGAAACAGTTCCTCCAGATGACTTTGATTAACATCTGTCTCATCCAATTAACAATGTTTTTCTCTAAACTTCTTACATATATCCTGATGAAGATGAGACAGAATGTTTTAAATACTTCTGCCTTAAGATCCACGCGTTTTTTTTTTTTTTCAATGTTACTTTGAATCATAATACAAAAGCTATATTAACTACTAGGGCTTTCAAGGTGCATTAAAGGGAGGGTGAAGTGGTTTCTTGACAATTCGAGGTTATTCGAGAATTCGAATCTTTGAAGCTTCTTGGTAATGCCTACAAAGTAGTTTTGCGCTAGCATTTAAAATGGCGACGCAATCACCGATTAAAACCACGACGATTTTCAGGCTTCTTCTCACTGCGTTGGAGAAGTGCGGGGAAACACGTGCTGACGTCATAACTGACTACATTTCAGATGTCCACTGCCTTCGTCTACATGCTGCCATGTGTCTCCCGATGCCGCCAAACAATGCTTCATGAGCTTCACCTTCGACGGCATTCTTTTTCATCCTCGAAACAACCGCTTATTCACTGGAAACTTAGCGCCACCGTACGTGACGTCCTCACTGGGGCCTCTGCCTGTCGCTGTGCACTGCAGGGAAGCATGAACACCGATGCCCATTCAGTCGGCGATTACATCACCATTTCAAATCCTAGCGCAAACAGATTTCGCATGCTTTGCCTGCAAGTTTCAAGCATTCGGCTCGGCTAAAATGATCGAATTCTAAAAACTCTTCAGTTGCCCTTTAACGTAATCTTTTTCAAATTTTATTCTACTCAGTAAGGAAGCCGGAGCATACTTTGACAATGCCCTTGTGCCTGCGTCATTATGAAACTTGCGTTTTTATCGAGTGGATGATGAATGTAATAATCAGGACCTTTCTGACTTGAAAGACGACGCGGAAGTCTTGAGGAGGGCGAAGCTCAATCTTGCTTTATTACATCGCCACGCCCGCCGTGTCTCCCCGAGCAGAGAGGCTGCAACCTTATACGGCTCTTCGAAATTAGCAGCGTTGGCGCTGCGTTCTGCGGTTGGACGATTCCTCCTGCCGGCAGGCGTACTGCGAGCACTCTTCTGGCGAGCAGCGGAACCTTTCATCTGTCCCGAGTTTTAATTGCGCCTCGGTGGACAACGTAATTGAAATCAAGTCAGGAAGGCATGAAATGTGGAATCAGCGAAGCTTGGAAACGCGCGGAGAGATTATTCTAGCATATATTTCGCGAAACTGGGAGGGTGGCCACTTTAGAAACAGAGAACTGCGCTTTTTCTTACTACGGACATTTCTTTTTTCTATTTGTTTTATTTTGCAGTATGTATAAAAGTTCCACAATAAAGTACACCAGCCGTTACGTTTTATCTTCCAATTGTAAAAGACCTGTGGTTGTACAGAATATTTCTGCAGTTAGTTTGGGCTCGAAGTGTCTTATTTTGCAGACTAGCTACTGTATGTGGCAGCAAGGCAGTGACCGAACGTCCAAAATACAAACATACAGGCTCGCGAATACTCAGCACTCCACCATCATAACTTGCCTTTGCCGAGGGCGGAGTGAGGTTACAAGACTCGTTAAAATGTTAGTCCGTCCCGAAGTGTCGCCGTATATAGTATCTCACTGTCCTTCCCCACCTGTCTAACCGAATATGTATGTAAAAAAAAAAACCCAAAAAACTCAATTCACCCAGTTTCAATATAGTCTAGAGAAAATTCGACGTGTGAATACCGCATGCCAGAAAACTATGCTCTTCTCTCAGAGTCCCATGTTTGGCAGAAAATGTGTCTTCACTCTTAAACTGTTTCTATCGGTGTTCCTCCGTTCAGCAATATGTTTTGGAATGAAAGCGAGCCTATTCGGGTTCGGGTGTCAGCATAAAGACGGAGAACAGCGTTAAGAAACGGGACAACAGAGGAGGCGGCAGACGACTGCGCTGACTAACAACCAAATGGTTAGAGGGCTGCCTTGCGTCCCCACATGCAGTCCACCCCGCTAGGATATTTCTCCGACTTTATCCCTGTTGTTTTTGGTAAAATCTCGAGAAGCACGAGGAAATTTCAGTAATTCCATGCATGCTGAGAACTAGCTTTATCAAATTTTCGATATTAGTAAAATTGTAATCTGAGGCTTTTTCAAGCACAGTTTACTTTCATTTGGCAGCAAAATGCCAATTTAAAGCCGATAATTTTGGAGTTCAAGCTGAACCTTTTTTTCCCGCTACTCAATTCAAACTCACTGATCACCAGTTTGGTATAGATGAAGGTGTAGTCAACCCTTGCAGGTCCACACACGCACAAGAAATGCGCTTGGCGCCATCATAGTTTATTTCTGAGAACAGACCTTAGCGCGCAATTCCAACTTTTCTAACTACTCCAGTAAATATTGCACACTAAGGAATCTGCTAAAGAGCATACACTGAGCACGAAAACCAAGCGATCGATCTTGCACTTTAGACACACATTCGAGAGTCATCGTGTTAACTTGTGCCTGGATGCTAGCGGAAGCCACTTTAGACGCATTTTGCAATTGTCCCCAAATCTCCGCCAACCCACAGGTGGGGAACATCCATGCATTCTTGAATTTGATTCTCTCTTCCGGTTTTGTTTTGAACAGACACTCTTGTAAGTGCCTTTAGAGTGGGACAACCTGGCCTCAAAGTTGCGGAAAACAAAAACGAAAGTTGTTACTGGTGTGGCGCTGGGACTGAAAAAAAGAAACTGGGGCAGACCAGCATGGAACTGTCCTGTGCACTTAGAAATAATGAAAATGTTTTTGCTGCCAGGTGTTTGAACAATGTCATTCGGCTGGTGTCTTTGTTGGTGTCATTGTTTCCTGTCTCAAGTGGTTTATGGTTTATGGTTTATGGGGTTTAACGTCCCAAAGCGACTAAGGCTATGAGAGACGCCGTAGTGGAGGGCTCCGGAAATTTCGACCACCTGGGGTTCTTTCACGTGCACTGACATCGCACAGTACACGGGCCTCTAGAATTTCTCCTCCAAAGAAATTCCAGCCGCCGCGGCCGTACTATTTGTTCCCATCATAGAGTACACAAATGACAGCGGTGGTGAAAAAAAAAGAAAAAAATTCACCATCTAACTCAAATTGAAGTTATTGTGCCTTTCTATTGACTTGTGAGATGCGTGCGAGCACCTGTGCATCCCACTTGTATGCTATTAGCCTAAACGCAGTGTTTCTGCCGTTCTCTAAAGTGCTTCACTGCGGCTTACGACTAATTCAATTTCGCTGGTAGGTCTACCGAAGGAAACAGCTAAATTAACGAAGACTCGTTCACAGTTTCAGGAAGAGTAAGCAAGCCAGGTCATTTATGCTTCCAGCATCTCGTGCAACAGGACTCGACCGCGCACACCCAAACGTTTCCCGACATTAAATATTCATGCTTCCCGGCGACCCGTCCCCCTTCTCCTCCATTCACAAAATCGTATCACTGTCACGCGACTGCAGACGAGGGCAGACCTACAGAAACACATCCGCTTTGGGTGCGATACAATTGCATCTATTCAACCCAAAAACGAACCTTTTAATATTTGGGTTGCCTTTTGAGACTTAATTTCAGACGCTCTTCTAGTCGAAAAGAGCGGCATTCGCTACACCTGGACGATATATACATACGCACGGACAGCTTCGCACCCGCTAGACGCGTTTCGAAATTCAATTCTAGCAAGAGAGCGTCTACCATTCTGGGCGTCCATGGCAACCGATCGAATTTCTCGCATTCGGGCCATGCAAAAGCGAGGCCACTTCTACCAGCGACTCGGCGCTTTATCGTCGTTTCCGGTCACCGCGAGTGTTTCTCAACTCGCTTGAAGGTTCAGAGCACGCGTGACACTAAGAAAAAAAAAAAGAACTTGCAGAACACGTATTCTTCTTGTCAATCAGAGCACGAACACGCACCATCAGTGCGAATGAAACGCAAATAGGTCGAGTGTAGCACCAACGCAAAAATTCAAAAACGAGAAAAATACTGCTCGCTGGAAAGAAAGTGCAGGCAATGTCCATTAACGCTTATTGGCTGAGGTTATTCAGTTTCCTTCAAGTAAGTTCTTCTCAATTTGTTGCTGGCATTTCATTTGACGCCGATGGTGCATAATAAGCATGTGCAGCTAACTGCAACCAGGTTAAGCCACACTGCAAGCATTCATTTCCATTATGCATTTTTCTCGTCCAAAAATATAAAAATTATCCTTCCAATATTGCGAACATTTTGAGACTTTTCTTTGTTCTTTATAAGCAGCAAAATGTCCAAAAAATAAAGTACCGAGCGCGTAAAGCATTAGGCCAACTAAAAACTGAATTCTACGCCATGCGTTCTCAAGTACAGGAGGTTCGTGCTTTCGGCTCCGTGCTCCCGAAGCCACAAGAAAGACGACGTGGGGCCGACCTCAGTTCTTATCCACAGTCACCTTCACTTCTTCCTCGATTATTTAGCCGGGACGACTGTCGTCCGTATCTACGGCGACGCGGGAGCCCTGATCTCTCCGTCTCGGCTATTAAAGCAACGGGAAAATTCTGCCGTCCGAGCCGGCACTGCGACTCCGAAAGAAAATTAAAATAGGAAAGCGAGAAAGAAACTAATTTCGCGACAAGTTTGTTTGCTACAGAGTCGCGCTGAGCCTTCCAACCGCGCTCGCACGCGCTCGAGAAGCGCCCGTGGAAGATGAATTAACCTCGCTAACCAAGAGGCCTAACTCGGATGTCGCGTTCCCGCGAGACAGGTGATTCCGCGCTTGTGTTTGTCCCTGTGTCTTTCTTCGTGGTTCGTCCTTTGATTGCGCATCCTTTACCTTCACAACATCATGTACCAACTAGGCCCTACCCAAGTTTTGTTGAGATTCCGAGCCAGGAGCGCGTTAGTTACGCGCGCGCTCAGGAGAAGATGGAACAAAATGGAAGCCCACGAACAGCCTCCACAAACTATTGCGGCATCCATAGAGGCTCGTTGAAAGCACAATCGCGCAAAAGACAGCGACCTTGCTGCACTACTCGAGTGGAGCGAGGAGTTTTATCATTATTAATGCCTCGCCAAGCCGGGATGAAGCCAATGTAATCTCGAGATGAGAAGAAGCTTCATCTCGTCGCAGCTGTTTCCCTTTCTTGCTCAGTTTTCTTCTTTGTATTATTGTCATTCGCCCTGCTCTCTAGCCACATTTTTTTCTCTTGGTCTTTTCTCTGATTTTTCAGTTTTTCTGCTTAGTTTGTTCGTTTTCGAGGTAAAGGCGAAGATCTTCCGAGGTCCTTGTCGCTGCCTTCGTCATTCTGGATGCCTCGTGTGGCTCGGCTAGGTGGCTTTCATCTCTCTCTCTTTCTTGCGCAGAGACTCCATCTAGCTTCACAGAGGACGCCGGAGTCTGTCCGCCCAGGGACCAGCTCAGGTAAACAATTTCAATTTCAGAGAAACTTTCTCGCTTACTAGCGCTAGTGCTGCCGCTGCCACCGTCGCGTAGCTATACAGAGCCTTTCGCTATGCTTGGAGACGAAAGATGAAAACAACAGGAAGGAAAGAGCCGGGTAAAAGAAAAAAAATGTTAGGAAACTGCAGGTGCCTACGAGTGCCTGATCTCTCTTCTGATAACGCTGGGAGAGAAACAGGAATAAAAGGTTTTTTTTTTTTTTTTGCGCACCCTTGGGGCATCTGATGTGGCAAACGCCAGTGCGCATGCGTCGTACGCAAATTAGGAAGGAGTACAATGAATGGAACACGAGTGGTGCTCGTTGAGGGAATCGGACGCGGACACAAGCGCAAGATCTGGATCTGAAACCACCGATAAGCGTTGAAAGGTAAGCTTAGAATGTCAAGAGTTTTAATTGCGGCTGAAACGAGAGATTTGCGGCCCATCCATAAATTGGTAGTGCGAGCTTGTGTACTTTAAAACTTGGTTCTGTTCTATGCTCTTACATTTGGAGTGCTGTTTCTTTCTTCTAATTTCGCGAATTCTTTTCGGTTGATCCATTATCAGCGCCATCTCTCTTTTCAAGATTGGAACAGGAGCGTTAAACAAATGTGTCTTCAACAGAAGAAGAGACAGAAATTTAATTTAACGACACGTGTCTACATGGTGGTTTTCGGATGGTTTGGTCGTCCTCATTTCACTCGTGAGTTAATAGAAAAACTTCTCCCTCCGGCCAGTTCATTTGCTGCGTCTCTTCAGCTTTTGAAGTTTTCGGTTTCCAGAAAACTAGTTGCATGATTAGAGCGCGTTGTGTCCTCCCGTGCTCCTAGTTTTTCTTTTTATTCTCTTTCTTTTGTAATGTTTTTTTTTTATATATATATCCGTGCCCTACTCCCTTCCAAAGCTGTACCATCAATGAAAGTCCTTCCTGAAAATATCATCCTGGTTACTGTGTCTTCAATGCATTTTTAGCCTGCGCGTGTGCAAGTTCCGTATGCTGCTTCACCGGTATAATAATTCTATGCCCACTGCCACATCCAGAAACAAAACCGAAACAAAAAATTTGGAAGGGACATTTAAGCTTTGCCTGAAATGATGCAATAGCTTCATCGGGTTCACGTTCATACATGCATAATTTGTAATTCTCTACTTAACATTCATAGATCCGAGGGAGTTCTCATAACACTCCTGGCGCAGTGATGAAGCGGTTAAGCGAAGCGCCAATTACCTGCGGTGGTAGGTGCTGCCACAGGCGAGGCTTGTGCGACTCAGCTGCCCCTTTCGGGACACCCTCTCGCGAACAACAGTTAATTGAACTGCCACCTGCAATGATGCGCAGTTTGCTCGCAATCCAATGGACAGGTTGTAATGACGTCACAAGGTCACGTGACCTATGTGGCCCACCTTCCTCCTAGGTTGCTTCTCTGGGTATTTTTCGTGGATTTTTCCCTCACGGTCAACGACGACGTCGAATTCTGTGCAACACGAAGCCATTAACGGCATCGTGTTACATCTCTGGCTTCTGGGAAAAAGTGACGGAGGCTAGAAGCCTTTCCCGTTTTCGTGCCGGATGTGGGCGAAGTTGCACCCTTTTCATAACTGGTCGAGTTAGTTTCTCCAATAGCATATTCCCCTATTAACGATGTCATTCGTCATTAGTAAAATGGGTATAATGAGCTGAAAATATATTCAGATGTTACACTGGTGCACACGGTGTTGTCAAGGCAACCACGCTGGCATGTTGCCCTTCATATAATGCACGGAACCATGGTGGTACATTGTTTGCTTTTATATATATATATATATATATATATATATATATATATATATATATATATATATATACTGCGCCATGAGTAGTACGTGCAGCACTGAGGTGTAGCCGGCTTAAAAATCACGACAGCTGTCCCGGTTAGCGCCCCAACACCGCCCTTACCACGCCCGTGATCATGAACGTCTGCCACAAAAACTGGACGCATTTTCATCGCACTCGTTTTATTTCTCTTCCTAACTGTACAGGTACGATGGGCCAACGTCGTTCCAACCACGGCGCGTCACGGAAAGCTAGAGAACAGAAGAGCACAGTGTAAACGTGTACGTGGCTTAAACCAGAGCGCCTCGCGCAGGCAACAGCGCACGAAACTCGAGGCAACGCAGCCCGGGCGCCGTGACGTCAAACGCGAAAAAGCGAAGCACAGAAATGAAGGTCAGGAGGCCAACTAACGCCGGACCAGAAAGCGAAGGGCTGGGCTACTATGCACCAGCGATACGGAAGACGAAAGGAGTAGGAGATTAAAGAGAAAGAAAAAGGAACACCAAAAAAGTATAGAGAGTGCAAACACGGGTTAATTAAAAACCATGATTCTGGCCCAAGTCAACGGAACTGCCGCGCTTCCCTGGAACAACGGGCGCGGCAGGAACCGGAACTGGGCCATTTCCTTTGGCCCGTTCTTCCGCTTCGCCTGAATGCATGCGAGCCAAGCGGCTCCCCTGTCGCGTCTCCTGTTAGGTTTTTGCGCACGTCGAAACGTCTCGTATTTTTTTTTTGGCTGTGGTGTTACCCTCGACGAAACTTCTACACGATATTTTCTTTTTCGTGCCTCGGATTGGTTTTATTCTCCATATGTTATATTCGTCTCAGTGCAATTTTTTTTCCTTTTCTGCTGCCTTTGGTCCTAGTGATCTTAGACGTATAGCCAACGTATTAGTATAATATATATTAACGGCACTGCTCTACATGAAATGCGTCGCATTCTTGTTTTCGCCCCTTTTATTCTCTTGCTCTGGTAACCCGTGCACAGTAGCCATGCCCACTGTTTTTCTAAGCGGAGTTAGTGGATGAGCATTTAGCTTCTCCCGCGTTTACCGGTCTTCTTTCTCCACCCACATGATCCTAGCACCTTTGTTTGTCTTCCCTTCCATTGTTGTGATGGATAATCTGTGCGGGTAATTTTTCTGAAAACTGCGTCTGCTCTTTGCTCCGTGGTCCAAGTGTGTTTCTGTAGCGTGCCCTTTTTGCTCGATGCGGTTTTGTTGGCCTGGTGTCACGGTCGTAACCTGGAACGCCGGTTTTCTTTCCGCTTTTGTTTGGGGAGTAATCGATTTTTTGGCATCTGAATTTCTCGCCGTGCCAACCAAATTTTCCTTCTTCTTTTTCTTGCTAACTTGAATGTTTGTCTATCTCGAGTGAGAAGGCTCGAATTTTGCTTTAATGTTTGCTTTTTTTTGTTAGTATCAGATTCAGAGTTCTCGCTTCCAGTTTGGATGAATGCTATCCACACTGTGGATTTAAATCTTTAAGCAAGAATGGCAGACGTTATCGCGCACAATTTTCGTCTTCGGTGAAGGTTCTGCTTGATTTTTCAGCATCGCGACATCTGTAGTACTTTCAGGACACTTATGTGGTTAGAAGCAAGAACTCCCGTTTTTTTCCACAAAATGACAACACGAGAGAAGAAAAACGGATGATCGATATGATTTATGCGGCGATCCCATTTCATATCATTTCAAACA